>NW_003852585.1:461814-463711 GCF_000181295.1 Otolemur garnettii
CCTCTATTAGTTTAAGAAATGTCCCTTCTATACCAATTTTCTTAAGTGTTCTGATCATGAAGGGATGCTGGATATTATCAAAAGCTTGAAAAGCACTTTTCCCACCATATGTATAACATTTACAAAAAAAATGAACACATTATGTCCAGAATGCAAGCCTCAACAAATTGAAAGGCTTGTAACTATATAGAACATATATTCTGACCATAGTGGAATTTAGCTAGATATCAATACCAATTTGTTACCTAGAAAAATGTCTACATGTTTGAAAATAGTCAATTAAAACAACCTCATAAATAGCTAAAAGAAGAAATCATAATAGGTGCGTGAAAGTAATATAATATGAACTGAAAAACCAGGAAAATAACAAGTAACAAAATTTGTGTGATGCAGTTAAAGTAATAAGCAACTGAAAAAGAGGAATGTGAAAATTAATGATCCACGTATTTTTTTCTCTTAGAAGTTAGAAAAAGGGTAGCAACATCAACTAAAGAAAATAGACAATAAAATCAAAAACCAACCCTTACAGTGGTATTAAAAATATTAAATACCAAGAAATAAGTTTAATATAAAGTATGCAAGACATTCATAAAAAATAAGAACTTTATTGGAAGACTTGAAATAAGACTGAGATGAATACAGATGCCGTATTCATAGATTGAAAGACTCATGATTGTAAATATGTCAATAGCCCCTTGATTTATTGACAATTCAAGTAACTGCAATAAAAATTCTAATAGGTTCTATTTTGTAGAGTTTGTCGATCTAACTTGAAAATTTATATAGAGAAGCAAAGATCTAAGAATAATCAAAATACTCCTAAAAGATTGGTGAGAAGATTTGCTCTACTAAATAGCATTACAAGGCTCTAGCAGGTAAGACAGTGAAGTCCTAGTGGAAGGTAGAGCGGAATAGAGCACCCAGAAATACCTTTTCTCCAACATCTTCTCTACATCATTCTTAATCTTTTAGCCTTAATGGCAACCTGGTTATTGGTTGAAAATGCAAGTTACCCTGAAGTCCTTCCCAGTGGAAACTCTGTTCTCTCAGACACCAAATACCTTAGGGCCAGAAGAGAGATATGTCTTCCTCAATCCCACGTTGTTTCCAGGCCAAGTCATGCCTGCCTTCTGAGACTTATGCCATTCTGCTGTGTTACCTTCTATGGCTCTTTCATGCTATAATCCACTGACCTATTCCAATTTATAATGGACTTCAGATCTGGCTTTCTGCACCTTCCAGATGACTTCAACATCCACACTGAACACCTAGCAACTCAGCCTTCTCATTTCCAGTGATCCACTCTATCCTGAGGATAGTATCCTGTACTACCCACGATCTCCCAGGGATATGTTCTGGGTTTACCCTTCACCTGAAACTATTCTACCTTGGACAGCATAAATTAAAATATTCCTGTCTTGGATATTTGCTTACAGAGAGAACTGGTAACACAGCCTTCTATCTACCCTGCTATCTCATTCCTCTACACCTGTTCTTTGGTTGTATTGAGACCTCTGTCCCTTTATTTCTCTATTTCTTGACAATTTATACTCTTTTTCAGCTGCTCACAGATTTTGTTTGGTGAAACTCTCTTCTCCACCTGTTTGTCCTGTTTCCGTGCAGACTGACTGAGTTGTCAATGCATCCACCACCACTTATTTCCCTGCATTTTAACATCTCTTCTTATGTCCCCATATCCAGCCACGGTCCATATCCACTGATTGTTGATTCTAATACACTTTCAACATGCCTTCCACCACTACTTTAGATCAGCCCTTCAGCATCTCTCAAATAAATTACTGCTATAATCTGCCCTGCATTGTTGCTCCTCTTTGATCTTTCCTTCACATCACTTCCAGAGAGGTCTTTTACAATACAAATCACTTTTTTTTTTTTT
>NW_003852585.1:463839-522290 GCF_000181295.1 Otolemur garnettii
GCACCCGACTATTTTTTGGTTGCAGCCATCATTGTTGTTTGGCAGGCTGGGCTGGATTTGAACCCGCCACCTTAGGTGTATGTGGCTGGCGCCCTAGCCACTCAAGCCACAGGCGCCGAGCCACAAATCACTTTCTTAACTAAAACCTTTTCATGACTTCTCATAGCCTTAAGGATAACTTCACACTACTGAGTCTGGCATCCAAAGCCCCTGCCTGCATCATCACCTTTACTTTCCACCATTCCATCTCACAAAATCTTTTGCTGCAGTTGCTTTGTACTGAAACACTGGCATTCCTCCCAAAGCATAATAATCTTTCATGTCTCTATGACGTTCTTTGAAATTGCTGCTCCCTTTGCTTGGAGCTCCTCTTCCCTGTTACCACTTCTCTCTGTAAGCAACTTCTCATCTTTTAAAACTTAGGTTACCTCATACTCATACTTATGTGCTCACTTTGTACTATCTATCTGGTGCTTATCCAAATGAATCCCAGTCATTACTCCGCTATCTGAGAGACTTTGAGCTAGCCCAGAAACTTTTAAGTCAAAAAAACCTGTTTTGTTTTTTGAGCCTCTAGTTGTAAGACTGAGATCAAGTACATGATAGGTGCTCTTCTAATAAGATTTATTAATTGAATGAAGAAAATAATGAATTTCTCATCTCTGTTGGACTTCAGTATGATCCTAATGATGCCTCAGGAAAAGTAATAAAATAGTTTTTCAGGATTTAGAGAATTTATTAGCACAAGAAAGAACTAAATGTAGAACTAAAAAGAGTAGGACTCTCATTTTGTATCTCAAATTAGCTGCAAGTCAATTAGATTGCTGTAAAGACCACCCAGAGACCTTATTCTAGATATGACTTGGCAATAGACTACACCAAAATGAATCCTTGAATTTATCGATGAGATTTGAGAGAACAAATTTGAATTTAACATGCATGTAATTCTTGGAAATCTGAGGCATTGGGATACATGGTAGAGACTGATTTCAAGAAGACTTGTCTAGTTTGTGGCCTACGCAGGCCACTTTTCGCACAGGTTAGCACACACCAAATAATTTATAGACAAAGTGGCATCACTATCACTGACCTTTTGCAAGCACACGTTGAAGAACCCCAAAGCCCTGCCTCACTGACAGACAAGGTTGTTGATCCTAGCGAAGCTGTGAGGAGATGTGCAAGGCACTCTTTAAAACCAGAGGCAAGAAGAAAAGAATTTGAAAGGAGTCCATCACTTTTGGTTATTACTCTTGTTGTACTCAGAGCCAGAACACAAAGCAAGGAAAAATATAGGGTTAAGGCTGCCTACCTTTCCACAGGGCCTGCTTTTTCAAATTTGTTTTTTACTTCTTCCCCTAAACCAGGGCGTTAAAAGTGCCAGTTGTCTTCTTTTGTGGTGTCTTCCTGTCTGTCTTTCCTGTATCAGCTAAGACCTAGCTTAGGCTGGACACTCCCTAGTTGGAGCCCTAGGCCCTCACATATCTCCACTGTGCTCAGGACTGAGGTCATAGCACACAGAGTACATGGCTTCTGTCCTTCTCCCTCACCATAGTCTCTTCCAGGTCTGCCTTAGGATCATTGAAAACACACAAGTTAAAATGCAACAGGAGTGGTCCAGAGTATTTAGGAAAGGCCCAAATATAGAGCCTGGCCATACACTAGCCAGTTAAGGCCGACCCTAGAAGAATAGGCAGGAAGAGCTTAGCTTTACCTTTCCTGCTCCCCTGGACCTCTCATATCCCCTATCTCTTTTGGATCCCCATATTGTAAGTCTCAACTGAAAGCTAAATACTGATGAATAGGGAACAAGGATTAGTTGGATTCTGGAAAACACTGGGCTCTAGGATGTAGTAACTTCCCGAAATTAATCTTGGGAGATTCTTCTTAGCTTAAAGAGTTTAGGGATAGAGTTGGGGAAAGCCAAGAGAAAAATAGGCTGAGAGCTGTTTTGGCTATCCTGTTTATTGTTACTTCTCCAGCATTTAGCATGGTGCATGGCAAATAGTAGGTGCTCAGTAAAGCAAATTATTAACTGATTGAATGGGCAAATGACTGTGAGAAAGGGCAAGACTTCAACAATAAAAATGACACAGAGCAAAGAAAGGGCAGGGCTTGTTTGAGGGCCACCAAATAAGTTAGTATCACTAGGTGTACACAGCTAGTGAAGACTTTTTGTGTATATCTTGAAAGCCAGGCTTATTTTGTACACAATAGAGCCCATAAAAATTTCCTTATAGAAGTTTGGCATGGTTAGTTTTAGGCAGTTTAGTTTAACGATAATATGAAGAATGTATTTCTGGAGAGAGATATGAAAATAAGAGAAAAATTAGAATACAATGTAGGAGCCAAAGTTCAGGAAAGAAGTAGTGAAGGTTAATAATACTGAGTTGGTGGGAATATAAAACAATTTGAACTCTTATCTTCTACCATTGGGAATGTAATCAGTACAACTACTTTGCACTGGCATTACCACCTAAAGTTGAACTGAGAAGAACCAATGAGGCAGAAATTTCATACCTAGGCATATATTCTAGATTAGGGTTGTTCAAACTCAGCATTATTGATATTTATGTCTGGACAATTCTTTGCTCTTGTTATGGTTTGAATGTGTTCCCCAAAGTTTATGTGTTGGAAACTTAATCCCCAATGCAACAATGTTCAGAGATGGGATTTTTAAGAGGCGTTTAGGTCATGAGCACTCTGCCGACATGTTAAAAGGATGAATTTCATTCATCCCTTCCTCCTCTTTCTCTCTGTCTCTCAACTTTATCTCAGCATGTGATACCTTCTACCATGTTCTGGGACAGCAAGAAGTCCCTCTCCAGGTGTGATCCCTTGATCTTGGACTTTTTAGCCTCCAGAACCATGAATCAATACATTTCTTATTTTATTTAATATTTATTTATTTATTTATTTTGAGACAGAGTCTTGCTTTGTCACCCTTGGTAGAGTGCCGTGGCATCACAGCACACAGCAACCTCACAATTGCTTAAGCCCAGCAATTTGGGCTGAAGCAGTTCTCTTGCCTCAGCTTCCCGAGTAGCTGGGATTACAGGTGCCTGCCCACTATGCTGGCTATTTTTAGAGGTGGGGTCTTTAGCTCAGGCTGGTCTCAAACTCGTGAGCTCAGGTAATCTGCCTGCCTTGGTCTCCCAGAGTGCTAGGATAACAGGCATGAGCCACTGCCCCAGCCCATATTTCTATTTCTTTCTAACGCAGTCTCAAGGACTCTGTTATAGCAGCATAGAACTGATTAAGACAGTTATGGATTCTGTTCTAAGCATCATAGGATGTTCAGCTACATCTCTGATTTGTGTTCCACTAGATACAAAAAGCACCCCAAACCTTAGTCATCATAGCCAAAGATATCTCTAGACATTGACAAATGTGCCTTGGAGGTGGGAAAAATCACCCTCAGTTGAGAACCACTGCCTTACAGAAACTTTGTACATGAATAATAGGCAATATGCATGGGTTTCATAGCAACGTGATTTGCAAAGGCATAAAACTAGAAGCAATCTACATGTCCATCAACAGGCAAATGAACAAACTGTGGGATTTTCATATAATGCATAGCAGTGAAAATTAATCACTACAGCTACACACATCAACATAGATAAATCTCACACAGCAACTTAAAAGAAAAAAGGAAGAAGAAAAATATATAAGGCATATGGTATGATTGCATTTATATTAATTCAAAAACCAGACAGATGAAATAACATAGTGTAAGGGAACATATCTATGAAATGAACATATAAAGAAAAGCAAGTGAACGAAATATTTCATAACTGTTAAGGAAATGGTAGGGACTGAAATAAGGCAGAAAGAAAGGAGGATACCAGAGTCAATAACTAAATAGATGTTCAATGAGGAAGAGAGAAGAGCCAACCTTACATGCCTCTCAAGCGGTTGCAAGAATAGTTTTAATCTTGTTTTATTCATAGATTTGGAAATAAAACCAATGGATCCACATCTTTTCATAAATGAACATGATTCATTGCTTAGATTTCTAAAAAATCTAAAGTTCACTCTTCAAAATTGATCTTACTAACAAGATGTGCATCACGGACCTGACTGTGTGTGCTGCACAATAATGGCCATTAACAGACTCCATTGTCTGAGAATTCTGCCCTGTTAGACCTCTAAAATGTGTACTCATTTATATTCTTTGAATTCAGAATTATCCGAAAATAGGGGGCTTAGCATAAAAGCGATTCTTCATCTCTGACTTTAGTATCATTAGAATGGCCCCAACTAGTAAAGAACGTTGTTTCCAACTCTGGCAACCACTCTACCCCCATTTTTTGTCCCAGTGGTCACCCTTTATGTAGAGGAACAAAAGGTAAATTTGTGACCATATCTCCTTAGAAGATTCAGTCATGACTCGGTGCCCATAGCACAGTGTTACAGTGCCAGCCACATGCACCAAGGCGCATGGGTTGGAACCTGGCCTGCCTGGGCCAGCTAAACAACAACAAAAGCTGCAAAAACAACACAAAATAGCCGGGCAATGTGGCGGGCACCTGTAGTCCCAGTTACTTGGGAGGCTGAAGCAAGAGAATCACATAAGCCCAGGAGTTTGAGGTTGCTGTGAGCTATGACACCACGGCACTCTACTCAGGGCGACAGAGTGAGACTCTGTCTCCAAAAAAAAGAAGAAGAAGAAGAAGAAGAAGAAGAAGAAGAAGAAGAAGAAGAAGAAGAAGATTCAGTCATGAACTTGGAAAACATCAAAACACCGTAACCTTTGTCTTGTGTGCGGGAGCAGGGAGACTTGGCTTTCCCTGAAGTCCAAGGTTTTCGAGGTTGAAGTACTGACAGATGCAGTGAGAACGTATTTTATACGTATGAAAATAGATACTCAGTGAGACTGGAAATGCAGGGAATGGCCCTCCAATTTAGGGGTAAGTATTCAGTCTCAGTGAAGCCCACTATTTTAGAGCTGTAGAGAACCCCAAGAGCAGCAAGTCTAACTTGCATATGGTAATAGCTAAGGGGAAGCAGGGTCCAGGGAGAAGCGTCTTGATCAAGGTCCCCCAGCGGCAGAGCTGAGGTCAATGTCTAGACATCCCACTCTCAGCTCAATGTCTTTGCTATTCTAGAGCTTGAGATCCCTATAGAGTGACATGTTAGAGCTGGAAGTATCCTTCAAATTTGGAGGTTTGGTAAAATTTGCCCTTTATACCAGTGAGAAAACTGAGATCCAAAGAAGAGAAGTGATTTGTAAGACTCATATGTACACAGGGCAGGTGGTGGAGAAGGACAAACAGATGTGAGGTGAGGGAGAGAGAGGGCTGGCTGGGACTCAAAAGCACTAGCTGGAACCCACAAGAATAGACTAAAACATTGTTCAGTTCTGATTGTCTCTTTCCTTAATGACGTGGGTGTCCTGCAGAAGTTGGACATTTGGCCCTTTGCCATTCATTTAAATGGACCCCTGGTCCAGAAGGCAGAGAAGGTGAAATAGGATCCATGGGAAGGTGAAATAGTTGCAGGCCTGGCTACTGCCTTATAACAGCAAGGTGACTTAACAGAGAAGTGACCGTGGCTGCGAGCTACAAAATAGGCTGCTTCTGTTTCACCCTCCAGAACTCCCACAACAATCTCTTGTGGTCTCCCCTTGGAAAATGTAGCTCAGTTTAGCTAAGTTGATCAACATTACCAAGGCAAATGCTATGCGGAGACCTAAGTGACTTGGAAGGTAGAGGGCATTTATTTTTAAACTATAGCTTTATATTTTCATGTGGATAGCTCAATAGAAGTAGGAAATAATCAGTAGCCTTTGTTCAATGTTATTTTTTTTAAAGGAAAAAAATCCATAAAACAGAAACCAAATTTTGGGCTTAAAAGAAACCTAAGTCTGTCACAGGATCCTGGTTAGAAGATACATATTTTTATGGATGAGAACCACAGTGCTAGAGTGTAAAGAAGGAATGGTAGTTTGGGGGATCTATTTCCCAAAGTGATCTGGAGGAGGTGTCACAGTGCTAGATTATAGGGTGAAGGGACAGTGATCACTCCCCAGGGCCTTGGAATGCAGTGTGTTGGGGAACCAGCAAGTAGCTCAGGTTGTCAGATTCCAGGGTTTCATGAAGGAAATATGGAGGTATCAAATGGAAAGGGAGGTTTGGGCAATATGCAGTGACTCTTGAGTGCCCGAGTGATGAAATGGATACCATAATAAGTGAAGTAATTGTTGAAGGTTGCTGAGCAGGTGAATAACATTTTTGAAAACCTAATCTGTCAGCAAGTATAAGATAGACCAGACAAGGGGGAGACCCAGGCAGGAGAGGAGCTTAATACCAAAGAGAGGACTCAAGCTCATTCTGCTTCATCTTGGCCTTTAAACATTGGATAGGCATGAAAAGAAACAGGAACCATCCGACTGTTCCATGGTACTCAGTTGCCAGCTCTTCTTCTCTGCAGGATCCTGCAGCCCCTCTTGGGCCTACAAACCAGTTGCTCCTGTCTTTAAAATATCCCTCCCATTGTCCAGGAGGTGTTTTGTAACCATTGGTGATTGTTCCGGAAAGGAAAGAGACAAAGTTTTCCTGAGGATGGGTGCTCAGGGGTTGTTAGGAGAGAGCTACACAACTGGCCCAATTATGCTGTTCTCTGGGAGGCCCAGATGGGTACATTCACACATTACAGGGAAGAAGATGGAAGAAGAGGCCCCCTGCTGGCTCGGGACTTAGCAATAGCTTTTCAGCTCTCACCTCAGTAGGTGGTGGAAAGCAAATGCCTTGCCTGCCTGCAGGTTCACACACTTACTATGTGATTGGAAAGTCCAAGCAGATCGGCAGTCCAGCCTGAGCCTGGAACTCGGAGGCAGGGCCTGGGTGTACACCCTGCACCCACTTTTCCTAAATGGGGTCCTGTGCGGCCACCACTCCTCTCAGAGCCTCAGGTTCCTCGTGTGTACAGTGAAAGTCATGACAGTCCTCACACTGCCTGTCTAACAGAACTGCAGTAAGGGTCCCATGAGGTGGCAGCTGTGAAAGCACTTGGTAAACTGTAAAGAGCTGTACTCCAGGGCTGAGTCATCATCGTGGTTATTACACAAGAGGATCTTTACTGAGCGGAGCTATGCTGTGGACCCAGTAGTGCTTAATAAGGAATCTCTGGTGCTGCTGCTGCTGCAACTGAGAATTGGAGTTATCAGACAGAATTACAGTGAGGAAAAGAAACTGGGTAACTTTCAGTGTAAAGCAGGGGTAGCACAGCAGCCACTGGCCAGGCGTCTGGGCGGGGGCCCTCCTTTGGACACCTCTCTGTTCATCCTCAGCTTCTCACAGCCCACTCTCTGAACGTCCCTCCATTTCCCCTTCCCCTCACATTTGTCTTTCTTCTATCTCACTTTTTTCTTGTTTGCTAAGCTCTCTCCTTTGCTTGTTCTTCGTCTGTCTCTGCATTTCACTCTTTGTCTCTCTCTCTCTCTCTCTTTCTCACACACATACACACACACACACATACACAGACACACTTTTTAAACCAATTCTCTCTGCTGCTCTGCTGAGAGGCTCAGGAAGGAAAGCCTCCCCACCAGTGTTGCTAGGCAACCCAGCGTCACATGATGAGCTCCACATTTTCTGCCTGCTTCTCCTTCAGAACCCTGCTACTCAGACTATACTGTCGTTCAGCCAAGCAGATCTGAGTAAAGAATGGGCCCAGTTCCTTTACATGTCATTGGCCCATGGTGTCAGCTCTGCTCTGGGATGGCTAAATTGCTGGAAATATAGTAGAAACAAAAGGCTAAGGAAATAAGAACTGTAACAAAATTGCATTCATTCCCACAAACAGCTCTTCACAGCAGAGGGTTAACTCTGTATCCAGTAAACTCCTAGGTATACTAGCGAGAGGCCACAGGGCCTGCAAAATCCCTTGAATATCATGCAAAGTCAAATATTTAGACTTACTTGCAATTTTTGTTGTGAGGGTTTGTAGCTTTTATCAAATTATCAAAGAGAGCAAGCCTTCCTGGGAACTTTTCACACATATTTTCAACTCTATCAAGTTGTCTATGCTGAATATTTCCAATTGCTGACCCCATCTCCCACTTCGCCACTCTACTCTGACCTGCATCGGTTGCTTCAATGGACCCTCTGACTTTTTGGCTTCCAGTTGGGTTTAGCCAATGGGAGGCACTGATAGAAGATCAAACGGAGGAGTTGAAGGAGGGTGACAAGGGAATGTTTGTTCCCCTGGCTCTCTCCTTGCTAGCTTGCCAAGAATTTGTTGTGCTCCTCTACTGAAAAGCACAGACACTGTTGTGCAGCCTGCTTTTTACAGCTGCTGTTCCCTTCTGGATTCTGGTAGCTTCTATTTCCTCTCACCCCTTCAAACTTAGAGACAGCAAAGGTTTCAACAGGTAACATCCCCAGGGACCCTTGTTGCTTTCCTTAAACCCTGACCACACTTCAGATTTTCCTGCTGGGATCCTAATTAACAAATGGGATTATAAAAAATGCTACAGGCCCTCACAACATAAAAAATTAAAAAATGGAGGCAAGTGATAGGCATTTGGAAGTTATCTGCAAATGGCAAGTATTTGAGTAGGTGTGGCCTTTTAAAAGGCCCAGCTATAATGGCCAGAGCATTCTGTCTCAGATGTTTTCATGCTATTCTACAGGAATTCATTGCTAGGAATGGAAGGAGGGGGGACTATTTGAAGGTTTCTAACTCTGACCTAACAATTTCAATTGATCAACTGGTGGTATTTGGCCCTGCAGCAATGACCACTTGACATTAAGAGCAAATGTTGTGGGAAGAGGTGTTTCACTGATCTTAATTCAAGATTTTAAGACTGTTCTTTCTCATCTCACCTTGCCAAGGTGTCCAGGAGTTTAAGAGGGGACTGGGCTCTTGCACGGTGTAGATAGGCACTGTTCCTGTTGGATGCTTGACCAATGGGCTCCTTGGCACGTGGCTCTCTGATGCTGGATGATGATGAAGTTTTGTCCAGTGAAACTTGATGCTCCCTCCCTTCTGTCCCCATTCCTTTCTCTGTGGTTTCTTCCTCTTGCCACTCCAGTCTGCGTTATCTGGGGCAAGAGAAGAAAACTAGGTTACAGATGCTTCCAAATCTTCTCTGTCTTACACCTGAACCTCTGGCTTTTGAAAAACTCAAGAGCCAAGACTTTGACACCTTTGTTCTCTGGTTACATTCTGACAACTTTCACTAAAGCTATGGGTGACTCATGTCTAGCATCTTGGCTGGGGGGAAGAGGATGTCAGGTAAAATTCAATGAAACAAAGAGGAGTAAAAGGTACAGGTTAATGTCCTGTCAGAACCACTTTATAACAGCTATAGATAGCTTGACTCTCCAAGATCATTTAGATCTAGAAGACGCCTCTTTTTTTTGTTCCCAAACTGGAAGCCTATTTTGAATAAGACTGTGAATGATAAACAACAGAGACAAACAGGGAGGACAAAGAATTTCCTGGACTCTTCATTAACGTGGAAGGGTCTCTTTTGTAATTAAGGACATTAAGATATTCTCCTGACAGACAGTAATAAGCCAGATCCTGAAGTTTCTTGGGATTTTGCTAGAAAGGGCTGCAAATTACACGGAAAAGCTAGCATGGCGCTGTATGCAAAGAGTCCATGACTCAGGAGGAGTGTTGTCTTCCATTTATTGCCTTTGTGCACCAAGACTTGGTTATAAGCTCCCTGGAGGTTTCACTTTGTGAACCATCTGGCCTATCAAAAATGTCTAGATAATTCTTGGATGAGAGGAAGCACTTACACATTTCTTATCATGAATTGACTGAGTGTAGTAATCAGTATGAAAAGATTTTTTTTTTTTCGATTTTTCATTTTCTTTTTTTGGTGCAAACACCACAGCTGATGATGTATGTGTTTGTATAGGGGTAGGGATGGTGGTAGGGGAGATTAAGTAAATACATCAGTTCCCTGTGAGATTGCTTAATAGATGTTGGAGTCATTTGGGTCCTCCAGGAGTCAGATGCTGGGAATAAGGCTCCTACAGAGATGTAAGAGTACATGAAGTTTATTGGGGAGCATCTGTGAAAAATAAAAGGGAGATGGAGCAGGACTGAGCTAGGAGGTCCTCATACTTCAAGGCATATCTGACAAAGTATCATCTAACTGAGAGTTCTTGTATAAGAAATTCCCCCTAGAAGAATTCTGTGCTGGGCAGAAATGGCCAGTGTTTGCTAGTCATAAGCTCTAGCATGCCCAAGAAGAAAGTGTTCTCATTTAAAAAAAATGAGATTGTCAGGCACTGTGGCTCAGTGAGTAGGGTGCTGGCCCTATATACCAAGGGTGGTGGGGTCAAACCTGGCCCCAGCCAAACTGCAACAACAACAACAACAACAACAAAAATAGCCGGGTGCTATGGTGGGCACCTGTAGTCCCAGCTACCCGGGAGGCAGAGGCAAGAGAACAACCTAAGCTCAAGAGCTAGAGATTGCCATGAGCTGTGGTGCCACAGCACTCTATCAAGGGTGACAAAGTGAGACTCTGCCTCTTTAAAAAACAAAATGAGATTGACTATATTTGTGCTTTATCATTTGTATAAAGTGTGCATAATTATGTATTGGTTTCATAATAGGAGGGAGAGGGGAAGGGAGGGAGGAGATTGGAAGGAGGGAGGGTAATTGGTGGGACCTCACCTATTGTGCACAACGCAAGGGTACATGTCAAAACTATTAAGAGTAGAGTATAAATGTCTTAACACAACAAATAAGTAAGTAAGGCGACGAATGCTATGTTAACTAGTTTGATGTAAGCATTCCAAATTGTATATAAAATCAGCACATTGTATCCCATAAATGCATTAATGTACATAGTTACAATTTAATAAAAAAAATGAGATGGATCCTGAAAGTGCTAATGTCTGGAAGCTGTCAGCTCACAGCACTCTTTTTAGCTGAACAGCAAGTTCTTGCTTGTAGGGAGACCCTCATGATCCACTGCCGTGACTGATGCAATGTTCTGCTGAGTTTGATGGCAGAAGTGTTTTTGCCTTTTTAATTCTGTCTTTCATCTTATTTTGCAAACTTGTCATGCTGCGGTCATTAAATGACATGAATAAGATACACAGGAGCCTAAGCTTTCAGATAAGTATCATGCTCTTTTTACTGTCGTTGATATAAAGATCGGTCATTTGTAAGTGGAGGTAATACACACAGACTAGGATTCTGCTTTAAACAATGATAGTATCTAGGAGTTTGGAGAACTGTGGGGAAGCTAGGGTTTAGAACATCTTTAGAAAAAGCACTGTGAATGTTGGTCCAGAGGTGAAGAACCCCTCCCCCCAAATTGTCTCCCATAGCCACAAAGTGGCACTTGGGCCACAGAATTATGTCTGTTCTATCAACCCACCATCTGTAGAGCTGGCTGGAGCCTCAGGGGCACTCAAGGCCAATATAGATAATTTCTTCTCAAGTATTAAAATCCACAGTGTATCTAAGTGTTTCCATGGACACATTCCTCCTGACCATCTATCCAATGACACACTAAGGCCTAGGGGATCTAGGACAGCTCAGAGAAAAATCTTCATAATAACCTTGTTCTTTGCAAGGCCATATCTCAACTTTCAAGAGACTTAGCTTCTACTTATTTGGTTCCAGAGTTATCAGCCTCTGTGGTACATATTTGCAGCAAAGGCCCCTTCATGGAAACTCCTCCTGTGTCTACTCCATTCTTTAACATAATGTAACACTAGTGCCAGTCAAGCTCCACTATTTCTGTGGTATGGTCATCTGTGAGGATTCATTCCTCACAGTCTAATTGCCTTCTAGCCTGACAAAGAAGAATATGGTCCACTCATTCCACTTAGTGCATGGAGAGTGGAAGTAAATGCCAGGCTAATATTATTGATAATGCCTAATAATTATTGAGCACTTATTATTTGTCAGGTAATGTGTTAAGAATCTTATATGGTTTTTCTCATTTAATTCTCAAGTACCAACAAATATGGTATGCACAATTATTATCCTTGTTTTACTTATGAGAAACTATTGACATTAGAGATTAAATCACTTGCCCTAATTGATATCATCTAATAGGAGGAAGAGCTAAGGTTCAAATCATAAAAGTCTGACTCCACAACCCATAGTCTCAGTCACTGCTCTGGGACACAGGCTGTTTTCTCTGATGCAGAGTCTGTAGGTTCTCTCAGCCATATGGATTATATCTTCTCAGATGACGCAAGAAATAGTAAAGTGCAAAGAGTAAATAACTTAGATGAACATCATTAGACTTAAAAGCTTGATTCTGATTCTCTGTTGGCAGAAAGATATTTGAGCATCCCTAGAAATGGAGGCGGCAGTGAGAGTCAGGAAAACTAGTTAGGGAATGGCATGATGGGAGCTGGTACAGGTAAAGGATTGCCCAGGAAGGTGTATACCTAAACCCACGAGGACACTCAGTACATGTCATACTTTGGCATTCAAGGTCATTTCACTTCCTGCCATGGCCTACAGAGAACATCATGCAGAGAATAATCAACAGTGAGATAGGGGTACCTGGAAGCTTCTAGAACTGCGAGTCTTGTTATACATGGAACTACGGCAGGATCCAGTTCCAGACAAGCCAAGAGAAGTGTAGAGCAGTTAAGAAAGGTAAGGAGGAGCAAGCAGGTGCTGTATATCCAAGTTGGCTGGTACATCAGATCCAGAAACCAGGAAGTCATAGTTTACAAGAAGCTAGCAAATAAGTTGGATGGTGATCCAAGATGGGAGTTGTTTGGCCTCTTCTTGGTTGCATGCTGCCTTCAGTATCAAGCTTTCTGAAGTCAGCAGCTGTGAATTGTACTTAGAAAGTGAGAAACCTGCTGGCAATCTCCAACTCTAAGTATAGAAAGAAATACCAGTCTTCTCTCATTTTCAGATACTGTGAGATTCTCAATGCTTCCTGAAGTTTATTCATGTCTTACGTATATCTACTATGATGTTAGTCATAATATGTAGAAAGGATAAGCAATTGCAGTACTTTTAAATTTTAGATTCGGCAGAAACTCAGCCGCCATTCCACCGCCAATGCTGGTCTTGGTTGTCAGTGGCTTAGGCCCTCATAAGAGGAATTTAAAAATTGCTTTGTAAATTAACCAAAACTGCATTAACAAGATTAAGAAGTTAAGTAATAGAGTCAAGAAGAAACATAAAATCCCCCTCATTGTAATTTTAAGACAACAAAGGCTTTAAATGGAAATCAGACAGAAATACATTTTCATGCAAGAAAAAATTTTGCTGCAAAACGTAATTTGAATGCAAATAGAATCAAATGGAGGATGAGAGCTTTGGGAAGCATAGGTTAAGCACTATTTAGCTTGGAGTAAACATTTAGACACAATTGAAGGAAAACTTCCCTCAAACTCTACTCTTCCTAGAAAATAAGAGTAAATGTCTAAAGAGTAAATGGAGCCTCCCTAGTTCTGTGTCTAGCCTGGGTCTAGAAAAGCATAAGAATCAGATTAAGAACCTCAGCTTTGTGTTTTGGGGACCAAATGATGCCAAATAAGAGATTCTGCTGATTTCTTACTGAATATCTCTTTCATCCTCTGTTTTTGGTCTTTTGGTCTTTCTCCTTTTCTTTTCCTCCAGCCTCCACTGCCTCAACCCTTGACTCTTCAGTAATGAATCTCAGAGTGGTTAAAACATTGTATTCCAAATTGCTTTTGGCTTCCTGGCAGTGACTGCTTTTAGGAGACATTTTTCTTTCCAAATATGTGTAGTTGGGAAATATTTTTGGAAGAGTGGATTAAAGGTTGGAAAAAACCCAGTCCAACAGTGTTCTATTCTCCTTTGCTCCATTTAGGAATTATTAGTACTTGTTATGCACTTTGTGCTTTTCTCAGTGAGTCTGGACTTATCCCTGCCAGAGCTCCATTATTCATGTCATTTTCTAGTGGACTATGAGCTCCTTGAGGGCAAAGCCTGTATCTTACTCATCTCCATGTTGTCAGGCTCTAATGCAGGAGTAAATGCTCAACCAAGTCTCATTGAATGAATAATGTCTTATTCCCAATCCACCACAGTATTTATGTATTTGAAGAACTTGAGTAGTCAACTTTCATAAATTAATTAATTTTAGATGTTCATTTTTTTGATTACTTCCATGCTAGGGGACTCAGCTCTAATGAAACCGATAGGCAAGAATGAAAGTTGAATAAGCAAACTATTAAACTATTGCAATATGACAAGGCAATTGTTGGGAGTATGTAGGAAAAGAATTTAACCAGGTAAATAGTGTCACGGAATGTTTCTTTCAGGTAATATTTGATTTGAGTCCTAAAGAAGGTGCAGAATTTTGTTATCAGGCAAAACAAGAGGAACATGAGCAGGGGTGGCAGCAGCTGTCAATGTCCAAAAGCAGGAGGGAGCAGAGCGGGTTCAGGAAATGCCATTCAAGATGAGTGGAGGGGAGGGCATGGAATGGAGAGATGAGGCTTGCGAGGTAATGAGTGCCCGGACAAGGCAGCATGTTGTTTGGCAGCCTGAGGAGATGGAACTTTCTTATATGAGGAATAGATAGTGGCATCACTTGTAACTTATGACTCTGGTGGTAATATGGAGGATAGACCAGGGAGAGCTGGACTGGCAGTAGAGAACTGGGCAGGAGGCTATTGCAGTAGTTCAGGTGAAACACAGTGACTTAAACAAAGGTAATGTAAAGAATGTGGAAAAGCAGAAATGGGCTCAGGTGATATTTAGAAGGTCGAACTAAAAGGAGTCCCTTATGTATGAAATGGTGAGGGAGATAGAGAACCATAGGTGACTCTGAAATGCTGGTGCCAAGAAATCTAAGAAGGAGGAAGAAATACAGACAAGGGAAAGATAAATACAGTTTGGACATGACTTTGAAGGACGCATAGTATATCAAAGTCAAGATGGTATCCTTGAGAAGGCTGGATAGAAAAGGTAGGGGTTCAGGAAAGAAGCATGATAGATATAAATTTGTATGTCATCAGCATAGAGGTGATACTTGAGATAATATATGATATCAAGCAGGCAGTGAGAAAGAAGAGAGGCCAAGGGAGAGGTAAAAACCTATCTAATAGGTATAAAGTACACTATTCAGATGATGGGCACACTTATACTCCTGACTGAAGCATTATAAAATCTATCCATGTAACCAAAACATTTGTACCAACTTAATATTTTGAAATAAAAATAAATATAGTCTACACTTTAAATATGTGCATTTAATTGTCAGTTATACCTCAGATGCTGAAAGCAGTTAATTTTAAAAAAGATGGATGTTCACACCCCAGCAGGCCTGCCTCTGTGGGAGAGTGTTCCCAATTTACTTTTCTTTCTCTGTCTCTGTTAATCTAGAATCACTTAAGACGTTTTGGGGACTGATTTTTAATTTACCTGTAGAACAACACTGGAAAAAAATTAAGTGAATTACCATACATGTACAGGATGAATGCTGGCACAAACCGTAGCATATTTTGTGTGGCAATGATAATATCAGAAATCCAAGTGAAGACTGGTTTAATACTGCACATAAAATGACCAGAGATGCACAAATTGGATGACTTCTTCTATGAACACAATCTTAACATATGACCCATTTTTGCTCTTAGAAACTCACTCTCCTTCGATCTATTTTCATCCTACTAATTTATTTTAAAGCTGACATCATATCTACTCTAAGTATTACCATGGCTTTTGGCCAAATGCCTTACAATCCTATGTGAATCAGAATATTAGCAAAAGGTTCTAGTAAAGAAAATAGTGAAACAGCAGAGCTGTCAGAGATGCTCAGTAAGTGTGGACTCAGAGTCCTTTTCTGCCCTGAGTCTTGAGGATTCTGAGGCATCTTAGAAATACTACATGGATTTTTAACCTAGTGTATAACTATCCCTTGAGAATGCAGGCAAAATTGTGAGTATATGTGGATTTTTCTGGAGAGAATGTTCATGTGTATATGTAGATTTTTTCTAGAGAAAATGTCTAAAGTTTCATTCTTTTGCTCCCTTCCTTTGTACGTTATGACCAGATCATAATCCTCTCCTCTAATTCTTTACCACTGATGGACTTGTCTTTTTATGAATATAAGGAAGGGTGTAAGCTTCCTATTTGAAAACACAGCTATGGCACTGGAAGAGAAATCAGCAGCCTTGGATCTGGTTCTAATTCTACCATGTACTGTGTGTGTGTGACATTAAGTTCCCTTCCCATATCTTGGCCTATTTCACTGAACCTTCACATTGAGAGGTTGGACTAGATGGATTCTAACAGCCTTTCCAATTCTGACTTTGCAGGCCTCTATGTACAAAGGAAGCTCATGATTTTACTTCCCTTTCCCCAGGCATTTGGCATTTCCCTCTTGTTTGCCAAGGCTCTGCATTACAGTGATACATTTCTCCAGCCATATTGGCCTCTAGCCTCAGTCTGTACTATTTCCGTGCATGGGAAAGACAAGGCATTAACAATGACAAGGCCTGTTGCATTGGACCCAAGGCTGCAGGTTCTGAAGCATCTTGTCTCCTTCACATTATTTGACAGAGGTTGAAGCTTGAATCCCATGCTGCCGTGCCCCACTGCCACATCCCAACTTCCTGGACTTGATCAGTCACTATTTGTCAAGTTACGGTCACTCTTGTCACAGGCCATCAGGGCATTTACAGCCTTAGAAATCATCTAGTCTATTACCCTTCCCACCATCAGCTCATTGTTTTCCAGGCATGTATGAGGATAAAAGCAGAGAGGGGGCTTGCACAAAGCCACATGGAGTGCACAGATCAGGATTAAAACTTAGGGATTCTGACTCCACATTTAGTGCCCTTTTCCACAGCACCTTTTACTTTTTTTGGTTAATTATATGGCTGGGAATATGCCTTATTTTATGTGGTTATTCATTCATTCTTTCATTCAAAAGAATCATGAATGCCCACTATGTGCCAATCACTGTGCTCAGTGTTGGAGAAAACTCTCTGTCGTGAGCTACTCCCAGGCTATAGATTATGAGCTGTTTCTTCTAGTGCTGGTTTGGGCTTAATGCAACAGAATAAGTTGATTATTATCATTATCATTGTGCCCACCTCCAGGCACATACCCTGCTGTACTCAGCTAACTAAGGTCCAAAATGCTTTGAAACAGAGGCAACACACAGCATTAAGTGCCATTTTGTTGATTCAGTTTGAATGCAAAAGTGTTCATTGAGCACCTGCTGGTTCAATTTTAACAAAGATGAAATTAATCATGAAGAGAGAAAGCTCAGGTCCTACTGAGTGGTTCTATGCATGTTTTCTATGAAAGATAATTCTATATTAACCACAAATGTCCCCTTACAATGGTTATTTGTGTATCGCATTTGACTTCCACAACTGTGTAAACTAGGATGTAAATTATCCTCATTTCGTTAAGGCTCAAAGTGTCCAGGGTGTGCTAGAGCTGAAGTCTCTAACTTCTACTGCCTTATAATTCTCTATGTATTTTCAGTGAGACTATCACTAGAGCAGTCTGTTTTCATCTAGAAAAGAGGAAATGTGAAAACCAAAACAATTAACCAAAAAAACCCAGCTTACTGCTTGATAAAAGAGGAGAGTTTCAGAAAAGTTACTGTTTTGGAGAAGAGCTTCCAAATAGACAATGATGCACAAGAAAATGGGTACAAATAAGAAGAACCAAGTTCAGGAGGTTAAAGAAATAGGAAGCGCCTGGAAAAGTTTCCAGCTTTGGGTGTACATCAGGCCAAGGCTAGGTATAGAAAACAGGAGAGACAAGCCAGTGCTAGAGAGCCAGGGGGATTCAAGTTCTAGAAAGGAAGTAAGGAAGTATAGGAAGAAGTAGGCAAGTATCATGAGCTCTGGTCAGCAAGGGAGAAATGGGAGGAAGGAGCAGGTGTATAGCAATGGTTGGATAATCTTCTGGGAATTTAAATATGGCTGCCGGCAGACAACATGGGTTGAAGGAGAGAGGAGGATAATCAATGCTGCCTGCTGATGAATTTATGGCACAGGGTGAATGTGAGGCGGGGATATGATCCAGATGTTGTCTTGGTTGGTCTCACTCCTGAGAGCCTCTGATATTGAAAGAAACTGAGCACAATTCCAATGGTTAAAGATAGGCATTTTGCGGGCAGCGTCTGTGGCTCAGTGGGTAGGGCAACAGCCCCATATACCAAGGGTAGTAGGTTCAAACCAGGCCCCAACCACATTGCAGCAAAAAAATAGCCAGGCGTTGTGGCGGGTGCCTGTAGTCCCAGCTACTCGAGAGGCTGAGGTAAGAGAATCGCCTAAGCCCAGGAGTTGGAGATTGCTGTGAACTGTGATGCCACAGCACACTACCAAGAGCAAAAAAGTGAGACTCTGTCTCTATTTAAAAAAAAAAAAAAAGGGCATTTTGCAAGCAATATGGTTGTGGCTCCTGAACGCAAACCAAAGACCTCATCTAGTACTGGACCCAGCACAGTAGCCTCTTCCAGTGCTGAGGGACAAGCCAACGGTGATGGACTAAGTGGCTTTCTATTTAATGGCATCAGCTGGACTGAACCTTTTAAAACGGAAATCTCATCAGGAGAAGCAGCTCTCTGCAGGAGCTAACAGGGTGGACGTTAGGGCCAGGCTGTCCAGCTGTGCAGCAGGTTCTTCCCTGTGCTAGTTGTGTTGCTTTGTTTATTTTTATTTATTTTTTAATTTCTTATAGCATAACTGTGTACATTAATGCAATCATGGGGTACAGTGTGCTGTTTTCATGTACATTTTGAAATACGCTCATCAAACTGGTCAAGATAACCTTCATGTCGTTTTCTTAGTTATTGAGTTAAAACGTTCATATTCTGCTTTTAGAAAGATTCACTTGTACCCTTGTAAGATAAACCATAGAGGTGACCCCACCCATCACCCTCCCTCCACCCATCCACCCCCTCCCCTCCCCCTCCCACCCCCTTCCCATATAGTTGTGTTGCTTTGGGTAACTTGCCCAGCCTCTATTGCCTCCCTTTCCTAGTTGAACAATGGTATGGTAACTCCCCTGCTCAAAACTCTGCAATGGTTTTGCATTTTTTCCCTCAAAGTCACAATTCTTACAATGGCCTTGTAAGGCCTTAATCTTGTCCCCAATCACCACTCCACCCTCACCTCCTGCTGTGTTCCTCTTGGCTCACTCAGCTTCAGTCATGCTGGCCTCCTTGCTGTTCCTTAAATGTTCCAGGTATGCTTCTGCCTCAGATTTGTCACTGGTTGGTCCCTCTGCCTGGATCATTCTTCTGCCAGATGATGAAGGAGGAGTCAGTGCAAACTGCCTCACTTCCTTCGAGTTTCTGCCCTAGTGGTCAGCTTCTCAATGACGTTTACCTTGACCATTTGGCTCAAACTTGCCACCCCCAGTGCTCCTGATCCTCCTCTATTCTTTTCTCCATAGCCCTTTCTGCCTTTAAACATGCTAAATAATTGCTTTATTATATGTATCGCTTATTATTTGTCTCCTTCTGTTGGAAGGGAAATTCCACAGGGCAGAGACCTTTATCCCTTTGTCTGTTTTGTTCCCTCTTGGGTCTCAAGCATCCAGGAAAGTGCCCAGCACAAAATAGGTGCTTCATAAGTATTTGTTGAATGACTGAATGAATTGTGGCTTAAGAATTTTCAAGGGTAGTTTGACTATGTATGATTTTCTATCTCTGTATGGCCTCTTTATCTCCCTTTAGGGCAGTGTATACGTAGAACTAAATCTATCTTATTCTATGGTTCAAGCACATCAACATCATTGAATGGTGGGAGGGCCCCTTTGACTTTGTTTTATTGTTTTCCATCACTTCTCCAATTCCTCTTCTTGACTCAGCCATGTGTATTTAATGAATGTCCTTCCAATCCAACTTCCATATGAGCATTTATTTGTTACTTGTACATCTTTGAAAATTCATAGCGTTATGTGTTTTTTAAAATTTATTTTTAACTGAGGTAAAATATACATGTGTAATTTACCATTTTAACCATTTTAAGTGTACAGTTCTGTGGTAATAAATACATTAATATTCCTTTTTTCCATTCAGCCTCCCTCTCCCTTACCTTTTTCAGCCTCTGGTAACTACCAATCTACTCTCCATCTTACAAGCATTTGGTTTAATTCTTGTGTATGGTGAGAAATAGTGGTTTAGTTTCCCTCTCCCATATATAGATAGCTAGCTTTCCCAGCACCATTTATTGAAAAGACTATTCTTTTCCATTACAAGTTCTTAGTACCTTTGTCAAAGATGAGATGGTAGTAAATATGTGACTTTATATCTCATTTCTCTATTCTCTTCTGTTGGTATAAGCATTTGTTTTTATCTCAATGCCATGCTGTTTCAGCTACTAAAGCTTTGTAGTAAATTCCGAACTCAGGTAGTACGATGCCTCCAGCTTTATTCTTTTTGCTCATGATTGCTTTAGGTGTTAGAGGTCCTCTGTGGGGTTCCATATAAGTTTTAGAACTTTTTTTCTATTTATGTTGATAATTATATTTTGGTGTTTTCATAGGGATTGAACTGAATCTGTAAATTGCTTTGGGTAGTATTGCCATTTTAAAAATATTAATTCTTCTAACTATTAAGCATGGAATATTTGGCCATTATTTTATGTCCTCCTCTACTTCTTTTATCAGAGTTTTATAGTTTTCCTTATAAAAGTCAGTCACTTCTTTCATTAGATCAATTCTGAGGTGTTTTACATTTTTTGTAGCTATTGTAAGTTGGATTACTTTATTGATTTATTTTCCATATTGTCCAGAGTTCACATATATGAATTCTACTGACTTTTGTATGTTGATTTTTTTTTTACCTTGCAACTTTGCTGAATTTATATATCAGTTTTAACATTTTGTGTGTGTGTGTGTGTGTGTGTGTGTATGTGTACAAGTCTTCAGGATTTTCTGGTTATAAGATCCTGTTACCTGCCATCAAGGCTAATTTGACTACCTTCTTTGTAGTTTGGATGATCTTTATTTCTTTTTCTTGCCTAATTGATCTGGCCAGGACTTCCAGTATTATATTGAACAATAGTGGTGAAGGTAGGCATCCTTTTCTTATTCCAGTCTTTAGAGGAAAATTGTTCCCTGTTCAGCATGATGTTAACCATGAGTTTGTCACATATGGTCTTTATTACTTTAAGGAATATTCTTTCTATACCCATTTTGATGAGGGTTTTAATTATAGAGGGATGTTGAATTTTATTAAAGTGCTTTTCTTGCATCTATCGAAATTATTATATGGTTTTTTTTTTTGAGACAGAGCCTCAAGATATCCCCCTGGGTAGAGTGCTGTGGCATCACAGCTCACAGCAACCTCCAACTCCTGGGCTCAAGCAAGTCTCCTGCCTCAGCCTCCCGAGTAGCTGGGAAATCATTGTTCATAATAGTATCTAATGAATCTTTGTATTTCTGAGGTCTCAATTGTTATCTCTTCTTCTTAGTTTCTGATTTTATTTATTTTGGTATTTTTTTCTCAGTCTAATAAGGTTTTGCCAATTTCTTTCCTCCAAAACCTAACTTTTCATTTTGTTTATGTTCTGTATTTTTTTGGTTTGCTGTATTTTTCTTTTAGATTGCTTCAATTTCATTTACTTTTGCTCTGATTGTTATTATTTCTTTTTTTTCTACCAGATTTGGTTTTGGTTTGCTCTTGCTTTTCTAGTTTCTTGTGATGCATTGTTAGTTTAGAGAAAATAGAAATCTTTCTATTTTTTTGATATACACATTTATTGCTATAAAATTCTTTCTTTGTACTGCTTTTGCTATATCCCACAGATTTTTGTATGTTGTATTTCTGTTTTCATTTGTTTCAATAATTTTGAAAATTTCCTTCTTTTTTTTTTTTTTTTTTTGGCTGAGGCTGGGTTTGAACCCACCACCTCTGGCATTTCCTTCTTAATTTCTTAATTGACCCAGTGATAGTTCAGGAGCATGTTGTTTAATTTCCATGAGTTTGTGTTTTATGTAGTTCCTCTTGTTATTAATTTATATTACATTGTGGTCAGAAAAGGTACGTGATATGATTTATGGTTTTTGAATTGTTTTGTGGCCTAAAGTATGGTCTATGCTACAGAATATTCTATGTACTGATGAAAAAAATGTGTGTTCTGCAGAAGTTGTGTAAAATGTTCTGTAAATATCAGTTAGGGCTATTAGATTTATTGTGTAGATTGACTCTGCTATTTCTTTGTTGATTTTCCATTTGGATGAAATGCCTATTGCTGAAACTGGGGTGTTAAAGTCTCCTACTATTCTTGTATTGCATTCTATTAATCCTTTCAGATCTATTAATATTTGCTTTACATACTTTGCTTTACATCTCTAGTGTTGGGTGCATAGATATTCATACCTATTACATCCTTTTGCTGAATGACCTCTTTATCATTACATAGTGACCTTTTTACTTTTTTTACAGTCTTTGATTTATAGTCTATTTATCTAAATATAGCTAGATAAAATAGTATAACTTAGTATTGATAAGTGTAGCTTTTTTTGTTTCCAGTTACATAGAATATCTTTTCCCACCCCTTCACTTTCAGTTGGTATGTGTCTTTATGGGTGTAATAGATTGCTTGAAGACAGTGTATAGTTGGGTCTTGATTCTTTATCCAGTCAGCCACTATATGCCTTTAAATTAGAGAATTAAGTCCATTTATATTCAGTGTTATTATTGATAAATAAGGATTTATTAGTGGCATTTTTTGCTTGTTTTCTGGTTGTTTTGAGACTCTGCTCTTCCTTTGTCACTGTCTTCCTTTGTAGTAAAACAAATACCTCTTGTTGCACATTTAATTTGTTGATTCTTATTTTTAGTGAATCTGTTGTAGGTTTCTGCACTGTGGTTACAATGAGGCTTACAAAAAACACCTTATAGATATAACAAGTTTTTTTTTTTTTTTTGAGACAGAGTCTCACTTTATTACCCTTGGTAGAGTATGGTGGCGTCACAGCTCACAGCAACCTCCAACTCCTGGGCTTAAGTGATTCTCTTGCCTCAGCCTCCCAAGTAGCTGGGACTATAGACGTCCACCAGAATACCTGGCTAGTTTTTTGTTGCAGTTTGGCTGGGGCTGAGTTCAAACCCGCCACCCTCAATATATAGGGCTAGCGCCCTACCCTCAGAGCCACAGGTGCCACCCAATATAACAAGTTATTTATGTATTTATTTTTTTGGCCTGGGTTGTGTTCGAACCTGCCATCTCCGGCATATGGGGATGGTGCCCTACTCTTTGAGCCACAGGCGCCATCCCATAACAAGTTATTTTAAAAAGATGGCAGCTAATCTTAGATCACAAAAGAATAGAAACAAAGAGGGGGAAAACCCACAAAAAAAATTCTACATTTTATCTCCATCTCCCACATTTTGACATTTAGGTGTCTTAAATTTTATTTTTAATTTTGGGTTAAGATGAGGGTACATGCAATTAGGTTACATTTGTTTTGTTTTATTTTTTTGACATACAAAAGGACAATATTTATTTAATTCAAGCTTTCCTATAAGAAGTTAAACAACAACAACAACAATAACAACAAAAAACCCAATCCCTGGGTGGAATACATTACTGAAAATGTTAACATTGTTTCATGAATCCCTTCAGTGACCAAATAAGGAAAAAATTATCTGAATGAAAGAATAAGAATGACCATCCTCACAGTGCATTTACTTAGGTATGTGAAGAAAAAAATCCATATAGGTTAAACCTAAACTACTAAAGAATCCACTAGCTCCCTATAGGTCATGAGAATCCCACTGATATATTGAAATCTCCAAGGGATCCCAAGACCAAAGGGGTCACTTTTTAGTAATTGTGAAACAACCATAGGCATGCTTATAATTCACTACCTCCTTTCCCCTCAGGTAGTTTACTATTAAAAGAGGGAGATGAGAACAAAATACAGTTCCTCCACTCAAGGGCTGCATGACTGTCAGCATCAGTGTTCCTTAGGAATTTCAAAGCATCCTCCTCATTGCCATCTAAATAGGATAACAGTAAAAATGGCTTTGCATGCAGAATGTAAAAGGTTTGCTTTCCAGAATTATAAAAGACCTGGAAAGGAGTTAATTTCATTCCTGCACAGGAAAACCAAATATTCTTTCTAGAGAACAGTATGACAAAGTGGAACCTCCAATATTCCTGTCTCCTAGCCTCAGTCTGACCTCCAAAGTAAAAGCACAGGAAAGATATACTGTGCCATGAACCCCAACTTCCTCAGAGAAGCCAGGGTACAGTGTTTCTCCACAGCCATGGAAGCAAGTTGCCACTTTTGCCCAAACCTGTTGAGAGTGTGGGTTTCTTATCTCTCCTTCCCTAAGATCAGGAATTATAAGTAGTATCATCTTATCTGTATGATTGGTGAATGATCAGAGAAACTGTGATACAAAGTTCTCAAGTTCCTATCAGTAATCTGACAGTGTGTGTGTAAGGAGAGAAACGGGGTGGTGAGTAGGGGAGATACATTTCATCTTCCATATTTCTTTAAATTGGAGGGGGACATAGGAGTAGAAGGAATATATATGGATATGTTGTGGGGATGGGTGAGATGAAACCCTAACATAGCCACACACACACACACACACACACACACACACACGCCTAAATGGAGCCTTGGATATCTGGCTTTATAAGACACAAAACCTGCTTAATTAACCATTTGTGGTAGGGAAAAGAGAAATCCCAGGGCCCATATTATTAAGAAAAAAAGAAAAAGGAAAGATTCAATTATTCCTTTTTTCCTCAAGGAAATAGCAAAGTTCTAAGTGAACATAATATCTCATATGTTTAGAAAATGCATAAACATCAAATGCTGAAAACTCTCCAACAATTGCACATTCATATGAAATTTTAAAAATGTATAAGAATTAGTCATTGTTTCTCAGTCTACTTATACTTTACATGGGATACACATTACCCCCTCCTCCTTTTGGTGTCTTGAGTAGATTTGCATCCTAATTTCTAATGAAAGTCAAAAGGCTACAAAGAAGGGAATAAGGGAGAATGCAAAAGGAGAAATCAGTGTCAGAGTTGAGGAATTGAAACAAAACAACTAGCGGAGATAAGAGTGGTAAAAACCAAGGAGTCCTAACTAGATTGTAAACTCCTGGAGAGGGTCTGTGCCTCATACCTGGGAACATAGCACAAGCCAGATACATAGTGAATACTTGATTTGAGTAGTGGAGGTGAAGATAATACATCATTAGAGACTTCATGGTTCAAAGTCCTACCCAATCAGTTATTCTGTCTCCACTCCCCTTAAAAGCCAGCAATAGCTTTGAAAGATCTTGGTACACATAAAGAAGCTGTCTCTGCTTTTTCTATAGTTGTCATCATCATGGGAAAAACTGATTTCCGGGGCTTTCAAAGCAGAGGAAAATGCTGTTGAAGGGAATGATGATTCCAGACTACTAAGACTTTCAATAGCCACAAACATTACTCAATCAGATCCCAAACAATAGATACCAGATTTTATCAATTTTGTTTGGTGGATGTTCTTCGGAACTCAAGTTTGACATCAGTATTTTTACCCCCAAATGAGTTCCTCTACAAATAAAAGTTGTTGGATTTGTTTGACACAAAGAATACAAAGCAAGCACAGATCTCTCAGGAAGTTGTTGTGACTCTTGATAAGATTAACTCTACTGCTATCATCACTTTTTGCTTTGTCCCCTAGTCTGAAGCCTTTGCAAAGGATGTCTGCTTTTATAACTGAATAAGAATGACACCACTTTCCTTTCCAAAGGGGCCATTATATTTAGTTTTCTAGAAACTGAAATGGAAACTGAAACTACTGCACCATTTAAAAACAGGCAGCTCATAAGAGCCATAGGTTTTTACATTGAGTTGTGCACCCAAAAAACATTTTTTTTTACATTTGTAACATAAAGTCCAGAGTCCAAGTTGTAGTTGAGTCCTTCACCCAGGAAGTATGCCATATACTCCTATATTGTACCTGAAAGGTGGAAACTTACTGAACCTTCCCTCCTCTCTCCCCCTTCCCAATTCTTGAATTTAATTGTGTTTTTCTCTCATGTAGGCTCATAGTTGTTGATCTACTGTTTTCAGATTAGTACAGAGTATGTGGGATGCTTGCTTTTCCGTTCTAGAGACACTTTACTTGCCAGAATATTTCCAAATCTATCCAGGTAAATACAAAAGATGCAAAGTCTCCATGTTTGTTAAAGTCAGAATAGTATTCCATGGTATACAGTTGTCTCAATTTATGATGTTTTTATATTACTTATCTCTAAACATTGCTGTAACTGTTATTGTTTTGGGGAGATTTGTCTTCTGAGTTTTATACTAAAGTTATGAGTGAATTGCATACTATACAAATATAGTAATAGAATATTCTAGGTTTGCTCATGTACTTAATTTTATAGTGGGTTTTATGCATTTAACTTAAGATTAATTGACCTTTAATTTAAGATTAAAGAGCTCCCTTAATATTTCTTGCAAATCAGGTCTGGTGGTGGGGAATTCTCTCAGTTTTTATTAGTCTGGAAAAGACTTTATCTCTCCTTCATATTTGAATGATAATTTTGCTCAATAAAATATTCCTGGATGTCATTTTTTTTCATTGAGCATTTTATAAATGCTATTCTACTTCATCCTGGCCTATATGGTTTCCATTGAGGAGTCTGTTGCCAGATGAATTGGAGCTCCTTTGTATGTTATTTGCTTCTTATCTCTTGCTTCCTTTAGAAGCTTCTCTTTGTCCTTGATATTTTGGAGTTTGATTATTTTATTCCTTGGGATAGTCTTATATAGATGGAATCTGTTTGGTGTTCTAAGTAAGATCTTTTTGTACTTGGATAGTTATGGATCTCAAGTTTTGGAAAGTTTTCTGTTGTTATTTCTTTGAATAAGCTTTCTACTTCTTGCTCTTGCTCAATTCCCTCCTGAACATCAATAATTCTTAGGTTTGATCTTTTGAAGTAATTTTCTATATCTTTTAGGCAGTCTTCATTCTTTTTACTTCTTTTGTTCTCTGACTGTGTGTTTCCAAAGAACCAGTCTTTGAGCTCACTGATTGTTTTCTCAACTTGGTTCATTCTGCTGTTGAGAGCCTCTAATGAGTTCTTCTGTTCAGCAAATATATTTCTCAGTTCCAAGGCTTCTGTTTGATTTTTCTTTATTATTTCAATCTCTTTGTTAAATTTCTTTGATAAATTTCTGAATTTTTTTTTCTGTGTTACCTAGGAAATCAGAGAGTTTCCTTAAAAGTGATGTTTTGAATTCTTGGTCAGAGAGTTCACAAATTGCCTCTAGTTAGGGTCAGTCACTGGATATTTGCTTTGTCATTTTGGGGTAGTCATGGCTAAAAATCAGATTCTTCTACTGTCTGCTTGAATTCTTTTTACTTTGCTCTGGCCTCCAGGAACTATTTCATCCCCATACTTGAGATCTGGATTCTTGCTAGTACAGATCTTGGTGCTATATATTTGTTTGTTTGTTTGTTTGTTTTTTGTTGGGGGAAGTGAAGCCAATTTTCCTTTATGCCACCATTTTGGAAGTTTCTGTGTTTAATTAAGGAAATAGCATTATATTTTAAAGGTATGTCTTTTTTTGCTCTATTTATACAACATAGATTTTGAGATCTACTCTTTTGGCTGCACATAAACTTAATTCCTTATTTCTGCCTGTTGGGTTACTACTCCACCTACCTAAACGATGGATATTGTAGATGCTCCAGTCCTTGCTCTCCTAAATACTACTTCTATAAACACTTTTTCACATGTCTCCTTTTGGATCTCAGTTTCTGCTGGCATATAATCCTAAGCATGGGATTGCCTATACAATTCTTTGCCCATATTCTTAGTGCAATTCCTGTCTTTTACATGCTACTTGGAAAATATTTCTTGCTCACTATAAATGTTAATCTTTTGCTAGTTTTAGACATTGCAAGTATCTTTCTCACCCTCCTGTTAACTTTGTCTATGGTATCCACTGTTGAAAATAAGACTTTAATTTTGGTATAGTCAAAATCCGTTGCTTTTTTACCTTACTGTTTGTGCTTTTGGAGGTTTATTTAAGAACAGTTTCTATGTTGTGAAATCTCAAAAATATTCTTCTTAGCTTGCTTTTATTATCTTTATAGTTTAACTTTTCACCTTTAGATTGTTAAATCTGTCTGAAGTTCATTTTTGTACATAGAGTAAGTAGGTTTTCAAATTTCTATTTCCCCATACAGTGAACCAATTTTACCAGTAATATTTACTAAATGATTTATCTTCCCCACATTGATTTATGATACCAGCTATATCATACAGGGTGGCTATAAAGTTCATGTGCAATTAGCACACAAATTTTATGACCATCCTATGTACTAAGATGGCATAAATACATAGATGTGGTTTGAACTCTTTTGTTACATTGGATTTAATTTTTAGTTCCTGGTCCACTACTGCATGGTTTTTGCAATAATTATTACTAGGGTTTTGCAATAATTCTTAATATGGAGTCTCTTTGTATAGCGCTTAATGTAGATGCTTTCTGATTGTTTTCAAAAACAATTTAAAGATTGTTGCATATATACATTTTCAACATCTCCCCGGGATTGAGTTAAGAGTATCTTTTCAGCAATTATGTGTAAGAAATACTCTAATGTCAAGGCCTGTCAGTATGGTTACTTTTTATCAGATTCCAGCAAACAAACTTTTTCTGCAAGGAACCTGTGGTTGTCAGGAAGTTCTGCTATGTTGGTAATGTTACCTCCAAAGTACAGCATTAAAACTGTCTTTTCTTCAATTAGCCTCCTTTTATTAAAAAATTTTTTTTTATTAAATCATAGCTGTGTACATTAATGCAGCCACGGGGTACAGTGTGCTGGTTCTATATACATCTGAAATATTTTCATCAAACTGGTTAACATAGCCTTCATGGCATTTTCTTAGTTATTGTGTGAAGACATTTATACTCTACATTTAGTAAGTTTCACCTGTACCCTTGTAATATGCACCATAGGCATGGTCCCACCAATTACCCTCCCTCCACACATCATCCCCCCTCCACTCTCCTCCCTCTCCCCTCTCCCCTTCTTCTTGGGCTATAATTGGGTATAGCTTTCATATGAAAGCTATAAATTAGTTTCATAGTAGGGCTGAGTACATTGGCTACTTTGTCTTTCATTCTTGAGATACTTTGCTAAGAAGAATATGTTCCAGCTCCATCCATGTAAACATGAAGGAGGTAAAGTCTCCATCTTTCTTTAAGGCTGCATAATATTCCATGGTGTACATATACCACAATTTATTAATCCATTTGTAGGTTGATGGGCACTTGGGCTTCTTCTATGACTTAGCAATTATGAATTGGGCTGCAATAAACATTCTGGTATGAATACCTTTGTTGTAGTGTGATTTTGGTCTTCTGGATATACACCTAGTAGAGGAATTGTAGGATCAAAGGGCAGGTCTATTTTTAGTTCTCCAAGTGTTCTCTAGACATCTTTCCAAAAGGAACGTATTAGTTTGCATTCCAACCAGCAGTGTATAAGTGTTCCCTTTTCTCCACAACCACGCCAGCATCTGTGGTTTGGGGATTTTGTGATATGGGCTAATCTTACTGGAGTTAGATGATATCTCAAAGAATCACCCTCCTTTTAAATGTAACAACTGCTGTCCCCCCTCCCTTTTTTTGAGACATAGTCTCACTGTGTTGCCCTCAGTAGAGTGCCATGGAGTCACTGCTCACGGCAATCTCAAACTCTTGGGGTTAAGCAATTCTCTTGCCTCAGCCTCCCTAGCAGTTGGGACCACAGGCGCCTGCCACAATGCCTGGCTATTTTTTTTGTTGCAGTTGTCATTGCTGTTTGGCAGTCCTGGGCTGGGTTCGAACCCACCAGCTCCGGGGTATGTAGCTGGTGCCCCAGCTGCTGAGCTACAGGTGCCAAGCCTGCTGTCCCATCTTATTTGAGCATCTTTTGCAAGTACACAATGAAGCAGTTAATAAATTCCTTGTACAGCATGTAGACTGGTTTAATACTTTTCTGCTGAGGGCTTAGAGTGCTCATATGTTACCTGTGGAAACTTCTGAACATATTTGACCCATCATGTCATGAAATTCATATTTTTTTCATCATAAATAAGTTATTGTGAATTTAGTAACCTTGGTAAATTTTTCCTTTAAGTTCATTTAAGCTATGAGTCTTTCAAGGAAAAGTCTTATTTGAGATTTATTCATATCTCAAGGTTGTAAATTTAATTAAAATCAGATGGTAAATTTAAATAACCAGAGTTAGAATTATACCATAATATCTATTATAATCTATTGTGTGACTATCTCTAACCTCTAAGCAACAGAGGAAGCCTCAGGGACAAAAGCCTTTAGTAAACATAGAAGTTTACGTGTAGAAAAGGTCTACAAGGTGGTCCAGACTCTAAAAGGAGTGACGAGTATTTAAAAGATAGAAAATAAAACCCGCAAGATTAACAAGGAAATTACAGAATGTACACTTAATTGGTGGTGGGGAAACAATAATTTTCTCACATGATTATCATTTTATCAGGAATCATAGCATCTCTGCAGACATTGATTGACATCATAAAAGGCAGGAGAAAATTGTTCTTATTAGGGAGTCACTAAAGGGTGAGAAAGCCTTAAGGATTGGCTTCTTTTGGGTGAATAGAACTAGGCAGGGCGATCCTGGTTTCTGTTAGTTTGTTTATTTCAGGGTATAAAGTAGATTTTCCCTCCTCACTATTGAATATAAGGTGTGCACTTATTAATAATGGCTTCAGAGCAAGGTGACATTTGTGCATTCATATAACTAATAAGAATTTTCAGAAAGGAAGAACAGAAAAACAGAGATGAAAGGAAATCACCAGAATAATAATGTAAGAAAATTTCCCTGAGCTAAAGAAAAATATAAACTTTAAGTTTGAAAGTGAGCCTACGAGGCGCCCAGTAGAGCAAATGAAAATTTAAAAAATTGTCAAAGCATATTAATGTGAAATTCCAAAACACCCAGTGATAAAGAGGAGATTTTAAATGCATTCAAAGACGAAGTAAAACAGATTATATGGAAAGAAACAGGATCTTCAAAATGCAAGGGAAAATCATTTTTGACCTAAAATATCTTGAAAATGTTCAGTGAAGTGTGAGGGCAGAATAAAGGTATTATCAGATGATCAGGAGTTTACAAAACTAAATCTCAATGCACTTTTTTCAGTATGTTCCTTGAGTATATGTGTAAGAATGACCTGTAAACGTAGGAAGAGGAATACATGAGAGTCCAAAAACATTAAATCCAACTAATGAAATCAATGAAAGGAAGTCCTGGGATAACAGCTGGGCAATAAGCCTAGAAAGCACCGGATCCCCATGGATGCATAGGGTCGAGGCTTTTCCAGGGAGCATTTGGGAATACATGGGATTCCAGAGATTTATTGGGATATTTAGGAGTATAGATCATCCTCAGAAACAGACAAAAACAAACAAAAAAGGGAACAAGAAATGCAGCTAGGCTCAGTGCCTGTAGCTCAGCAGCTAGGGCACCAGTCACATACACCAAGGCTGGTGTGTTCGAACCTGGCCCAGGCCTGCTAAACAACAGTGACAACTACAACCAAAAAATAGCTGAGCGTTGTGGCGGGTGCCTGTAGTCCCAGCTACTTGGAAGGCTGAGGGAAGAGAATCGACTCGCTTAAGCCCCAGAGTTTGAGGTTGCTGTGAGCTGTGATGTTATAGCACTCTGCCGAGGGTGACATAGTGAGACTCTGTCTCAACAAAGAAAAAAAAAAAAGAAATTCAACTTGAGCCTCCAGGAAAGCAAAAATGTTTTATTAGAAAAAGAATATAATAATACATTACTGAGCTGTGTAGTAAGCAATATTTAATAGCTGCAATAAAGTAAACCATTGTATATTGATTTTTAACTTTTATAACCAACTATAGACAAAGCACTTGTCGATTTATGGAACAGAATCTGACTCTTACCAACTGACAATAGAAAAATATAAGTTCAGAGGCAGCAATGGGGAGGTAGAAGAGGGTGTCATAAATACTCGTGACACTTGCTAAAGTTGTTAAAACAGTCTTTATTCAAGGAGGTAAATGGTGATGGTATAGGGACCACTGCAATGGAATCTTCTAGTGGGGGACAGAGACTGGATTCAGACGCCAACAAGGAGAACTACAGATTTATAGTCAAGGAGCAGGGTGTGATAGGAGGTAGGGGTCAGTAGGTGGAAAATTGCTAAGAGTAAACAGCAAGGGTAGGGATTTCTGGCTAACCTGACTTGACAGGATTATTGCCGAAGGCAATTTCAGCCTACTAAAGATTTGGTCCAAGGAGAGTCTGTGTCAAAAGGGAGGAGAAACGTAGAGAAGAGTGTGTTAGATGTTCATTCCACATGTCAAAATAAGGGAATTTATCTATAGCTCAAGGAAGAAGACATAAAAGTGCAAGTATAGGAATTCTTCACTATCTGCATATAATCCATTCCTGAAAATGTGATGGAAAGCAAAGATTCAGATAGCATCAGAATATTTAGCATGATTTAACTGGAAAAATTACTGCATTTGCAGCCCATTCAAAAACTCCAACCCACTTTTTCTAAATATTACTAAAGCATCCTGAAACATTGCCATAACAACCCACCAAAGATTTCTGCATAATATAAAGCATTTTAAACATGAATTACCTAATTATTTAACAGTTAAGGAACTCATTAGTGGGTATATTTGTGAGCAATAGGCAATGCCACTGTAGAGTATTGGATAGAAGCTAGATTTTCTCTGTGCCCCTCAACGATGTGTACTGTAAGGTAAATAAACAGTGTAATAACATATTACAGATAATATCTAAATCACACCCAGGTTTGGTAGCTCTTATAGGAACCTGGCAGAAGCAAATCCTGGGATCCATTAAGTGGTAAACCCTCAGGGCAAGAGTGAGGAGGTTGATAATGGCAATGCCTAGCATATTTAGACAAAGCTCTAACACTCCCAGCAGGTAGGTGTAATTTACAACCAAAATGTTTTGGCTGACATTGCATGAAAACTCACTAGAGCAAGTTCTCACTTCAGAGACTGAATTTAGGATACACATTTTTATAAGGGGTTGTAGCTAATTATTGGATAGTGAGAGCTCAGACAGTTAGGTAAGGGCAACCCATAAAGGAAGCAAAAATGGTCCATAGCTGTATGGGAAGAAAGGACAGAGTGTGTGGGGAGGTGATGCCACACAGTTAAAGGCTTGTCTTCCAGAGCTTTCAATAAATACCATCAAAAATGATGAAGTACAAAATAGCAATGGAAGCAGATGATTTAGAGATGTGGTCTGAGTTGCCAGCAGATAAAAATCAGAATTGGCTCAATGGGACTTCAAAAGAATTCTTTTGGGGAGCAGGACTGGGATCATGTAGGGGGCTACTGCTTTGTATTACCGTTCTTTATATCGTTGTATTTTTAAAAGCCCAGTACATATATTTTTGCTGAAAAATAAACTTTAATATTTGTTTTTTAAAAAGCCCTGTGCGGCTATGGAGCACTTTTGCTTCCTTTACCTAGCTAACCTCTCACTACCCACGCCACAGCTAAAATATCCTTTAGAGTTTCTCCCGCCCCACTTCTACTTTCTGGGCTTCATTCTAAAGTTCACCCTCCTGGGATTTCTCTAGTCCCGGTGTTTATCTTTCTCCACATCTATAATACATCCCCACAGAATTACTTGGAGTTACCTGATTGTGCCATGCTCATTTATGGCTCTGTGCAATTGCACAGGCTTCTTCTTTCCTGTTAGGCCACTTTCAATCCTTCTTCACCTGTCCAACTCCTATGGGCCTATAAAAGACTCAGCTTTGGGAAAGCTGCCCTGAGTTCTCAGGCTAAATGCAGCCTATCTTATTTGTGTTCTCATAGCATGCTGTATGAGGTCTATCCTAAAACATTTGTCATGGTTATTGGCTCCTTTGTTGAAGGTCAGTTCACTATAAATATGTAGATCTACTTCTGGGCTGTCTTTTCTGTTCTATTAGTCTATATCTGTTTTTACAACAGTAACGTATTGTTTTGATTGCTATAGTTTTGTAGTGCATTTTGAAATCAGGGAGTGTGGTGCCTTTAGCTTCATTCTTCCTATTCAAGATTGACCTGGCTATTTGGGGTGTTTGTGGTTCTATATGAGTTTTGGGACTGTTCCTTTTTCTATTTCTATGAAAAATGCCATTGGATGGAGATTGTACTGAAGCTGTAGATCGCTTTGAATTGTAAGGAAATTTTAACAGTATTCATTTTTACTAACTTCTCCTCACTTCTCTGAATGTTCCTTCTGAGTGCCCTTTCCTAGTTCCTTCTTCTCTATCTAACCTTTAAGTGTTGATGTTTCTCAGGAAGAGGAAACAAAGACCTGGTTATCCAGCAAACTCCAGGTTATTTGTCCTAGTTTGGGTACAGGAAAGAAGGTGAGAGGCTTTTCATACACATAAGTGCAGATTTGTTCATTATTATACTGATTAAAAGTCTTTTAAGGCTTCTTATTGCCCATTAGGATGAAATTCTGCCTCCCTCTGGAGCCTCGCCTCCTGCCCTTCTCCTGCTTGCAATCTCTGTTCCAACCACTCAGGTCTTTTTTTCAGTTTCCCAAAGACAACCAACTTTTGAGGAATAAAGCACATGTTCTTTTTCTCTGGCTCTTTCTCTGTCTCTCTCCCACCCTCCCCATATTACTTCTTAAATGGCATAATCCCCACATTTTCTTTTTTCTTTTTGAGACAGAGTCTCACCCTTCTGTCACCCTGTATAGAGTGCCATGGTCATATCTCAGCTCACAGTAACCTCAAACTCTTAGGCTCAAGCAATCTTCCTGCTTCAGCCTCTCAACTAGCTGGGACTGTGAGTGCCCACCACAACGCCTGGCTATTTTTTCTATTTTTAGCAGAGATAGGGTCTTGCTCTTGCATGGGCTTGTCTCAACTTCTGAGCTCAAGGAATCCACCCATCTCAGCCTTGCAGAGGGCAAGGATTATAGGCATGAGCCTTATTTATTTATTTATTTAGACAGAATCTCACTCTGTCAATTTGGGTAGAGTGCTGTGCTGTCATAGTTCACAGCAACCTCAAACTCCTGGGCTCAAGAGATCTTGCTTCAGCCTCCCAAGTAGCTGGGACTATAATACAGTGTGCACCACCATGCCTGGATTTCCCCTGCATTTTCTTTTCTTTCCTTTTCCTATTTTTTTCTTTTTTGAGATGCAGTTTCATTTTGTCACCTTCAGTAGAGTGCTGTGACATCATAGTTCACAACAACCTCACACACTTGGGTTCAAGAGACTCTCTTGCCTCAGCCTCCTGAGTAGCTGGGCCTATAGGCGCCTGCCACAGGTATTTTTGGAGGTAGGGTCTTGCTCTGGCTCAGGCTGGTCTCAAACCTGTGAGTTCAGGCAATCCACCTGCCTTGGCCTCCCAGAGTGCTAGGATTATAGGCATGAGCCACCCTGCCCAACCTTTCTCTGCATTTTTAATCTGAACTTGGTCTTTCTGTGAACCCTCTGCAGTCCTGTGTCTTCTATTATTTTGATGGATCCGATCAACTATGGATCAAAAATATTTCAAAAATGAACCACGCTAATCACAAATGATAATTATATACTAGCACGCATGATGAGATGATGCACAGCGATGTGAATATGCTTAAGGCCACTAAACTTTACACATTAAATGGTTATAATAGTAAATCTTATAGTTATACATATAAAATTGGTAGATGTAAAACTTAAACTGAATTTAATTATATTTTTCTAATGTATGATTTTCAGAAAATTTAAACTATGACTTTCTTACACATATAAGTATGTGTCAAACATTAAAAGAAAAAGAAACAATTGCGATGGTTCCACAATTCTCTATGAGTGACTTAGATACATGAGGACAGACTTCTGCTCCTTGTGGCCACACAGTGTGGCTGATGTGAACCTACCTTTTTGTCCATAGCTAATTGATGTAAGCATAGATACCTGACACAATATGTGATCTTTCAAACTGGATATAAATCTTCTCTCTAGTGGGTTCAGAAATGAACATGAAACTCATTAACAGAGTGTAACACAAAGAGAAGAGGACTATTTTCCCCCATTTTTCAAAGATTAACATTTAGTTCTGTCACTGTGAGAGCTCACAGAGGCAATAAATGGATTCCTCCTATGCCCAGAAGAATAACACAAAAGACAACCATTCCTGGCAAAACAATAGCCCTGTGAAGGCCTACTGTACCTGGCACAGCAGTGGTTAATTGTCACTGCTTGGGGTCTATCTTTCAGAGCTGTGCAAGGCTGTACAGTTGGCCCTTTGTATCTGCGGTTCTGTATCTGTGCATTAAACCAACCAAGGACTGAAAATACTTGGGAGAAAAATAAGATGATTGCATCTGTAGTGAACACACACACACACACACACACACATATATATATTTGTCATTATTTCCTAAGCAATGCAGGAACACAGTATAACAACTCTTTACATAGCATTCATAATGTATTAGGTATTATAAGTAATCTAGAGATGATTTAAATATAAGGGAAGATATGTGTACATTATATGCAAATATAACATCATTTTACATCATGAACTTGAACATCCTCAAATTTTGGTTTCTGAGATGGATCTTGAAACCAATCCCCCATGGATACAAAGAGACAAATGTATACACTATATCTGAGAGCAGCATCATGGGTTCTGGGAGAAGAATGACAGGCAGGGCGAGGCTCTTGTGGCTAGCAGAGTGGTGCAGTGGAATGCTTATTGGAGCATTGGCATGGAGGTACACCATAGCCCAGGGTGCAGCAGTCATTCCAGAAGAGCAAATTGTGAGCACGGAAGAGACACCTAAAAATGCTTGGGTTAGACTTTGCAGGAAGAGTCAGTGAAATTTGAGTTGTTACCGTCAGTGTGACTTTATTCATCTCACAAACCAAATAGGCCAAGGAAAGCCTACTGATATAATGTTCTTAGTCTGGTTTTGTGCTGCTATAACAGAACACCTGAAAGTGAGTGATTTACGAGGAACAGAGATATATTTTGTCATAGTTTTGGAGGGTGGGAAGTCCAAGGCTGTGTGGCCAGATTTGGTGGGGGTGGTCTTGTTGCATCACCCTCTGGCAGAAGGGCAAGAAAACATGAAGGAGAGGGAGAGGCAGAGGGAGAGGAGGAGGAGGAGGTAGAGGAGGAGAGAGAGACTTTCTCTGCTAGGACAAACTCTTACTCCCACAATAACAACATTAATTCCTTCCTGAAGACTCTATCCTGATCACCTCATTGCCTCTTAAAGGTTCCACTTCTCAATACCCTCTCTGTGGTAATATGGGAAGACTAGAGTGTTACTGGCTGAGTTGAGCTCTCCCCCATATATGTGTTGAAGTCCTAACCACCAGTACCTTAGAATGTGACTATGCTTAGAGATAGCTCTTTAAAGGAGTAATTAAGGTAAAATGAGGTTGTTAGGGTGGGCCCTAATCCAATCTGATTGATGTTCTTATAAGAAGAGGAGATTAGAGCACCGACACACACAGGAGGAAAACCATGTGAAGATACAGGGAGAAGACAGCTATGTAGAAGCCAAGGAGGCCTCAAGAGAAACCAACCCTTCATCAGATGAAGGAATAGCTTCATGTCCTACTTCCAGCCTCCAGAGCTTTGAGAAAATAAATATATATTGCTTAAGCTCCTCAGTGTGTGGTACTTTGTTATGGCAGTCCAAGCAAACTAATACACAGAGAAACTGTATTTCCTCCTTGCGTGTGTTCTTGGCTGAGTCCTTCACTATCCATAAAGTCTGTTTCTGAACTCAGTGGTACTCAACTTGAGTATATAATCCTTTCTCCTGGAGTGTGCAAGTACCTGAGATTTACTCCTAAATGACAGAACATGGCAAAGGTGATGGGATATCACTCCCATAATTATATTACATTATTTGATTCTTATTCCTAGAAGCTTGGAGAGATCCACTGCCCTGGAAGAAGCATCAGCCATGTTGTAAGCTGCCCCAACCTCTAGGACTTGAGGGAATCCTACAATTAAAAGACCACAAAAGCCAGGGTCCTCAGTCACACAGCACAAGAAAATGAATTTTTCCAGCAATTGCAGGAGCTTTAGCTGGCCACCATAGCCCAGTGGTTAGCACAATGGCCAGCACACCAGGGGTGGTGAGTTCAAACCTCTCCTGAGCCTGAGTAACAATTGCAGGAGCTTGGAAGAGGACCCCAAGCTGTAAGTGAGACTGTAGCCTGACAGAAACTATCATTGCAGTCTTAGTAAGACCCTGAACAGAAAACCCAACTCAGCTGTGCTCAGATCCCTGACCCATGGAAGCTGAGAAAATAGGTCTGTGTTGTTTATAGCTGTTAAAGTTGTAATTTCCTAGCGCAGCAATAGAAAATTAATATGGGGAGAGAGGGGCTGGGGGAAGGATACAGGATAAATATATCTAGTTGCTGTCCAACAAATAGGCTGGGAACTTTTCTGTGACGGCTTGGTTTTCAGGCTTAAGGCAAGCAGTTGCTTCTGAGGAGGCCCCAGACTGGCAGAAACTTGAGAACATCAGGCTGGGCCCAAAGTGGAGGCTGATGTAAATACCTTTTTACACAGAATTAATTGGCAACTTCAAGCATTCTAACTTTAGCAGCACCACCTCAGCATCTCACCACATTTGACATTCAGTGACTCAGGAACCCAGGAGCCAGCTTTCATGCTTACAACAGGGACAGGGTTAAAAATTACTGGTTTAAATTAAAAGAACTACTATCTGTAGGATGCAAATTTAGTTGCTCTTATGCTTCCAGAAGGCTCCTGGCTGGATCTCTGGTGACCATTCTGATACAGGATGTATTGGGTCACACAGGTTTGTCCACTCACAACTTATGAAATCCAGTATCCAGAGTCAGGGGGTCATCATTTGAATCTGCAGACCTAGTGAAATGTAAGTCACCAGCAAAGCCTGTGATAACTCCGCTGCGAGGGTGGTGTATGCAATGCATGTCACCTCTAAGGGGGATCTCAAAGCTTTTCCCAGCCTTGCCAGGGATCTAAAGAAGCTCTTACTCTTCTCTAGGCCTGTTCCTCCTTGAAGACCTCTGTATAAGTTTTCTAGTGCTCCAAACTACCAAACATGTGGAGACTGTATTTATTGTCTCCTAGTTCTGGAGGCTGGAAGTTGAAGTTAGCAGGTTTGCTTCCTTCTAAGTAGATCGTCACCTTCTGTTTTGTCCTCACAGAGTCTCCCTTCTGGGTATGTCTGCGTCCTAATCCCCTCTTCTTATAAAAAGTATCGGTCAGATTGGATTAGGGCCCATCCAAATGACCTCAGTTGAAATTGATCATCTCTGTAAAGGCCCTATCTTCAAATACAATCACATTCTGAAGTACTGGGGGTTAAGGCTTCAGCATATGAATTTCTGGGGCATCCAACTCAATCTATAGCAAATTCTAAATACACCTTTCAGATGCAGCGTTTAGTTCAGAGACTTGCTAGTTACTGAGAAACACAGTATTCTGCACAGAAAAGATTATGAGTTCCAATCAGTCAATGACAAAGATGTGCCTGTATGAAGCTGGCTGTTCCAAATGTGGGAACAGTGCTTGGGCTTTCAAGTCCTCACCCTGGTAGCTCCTTGGTAATGATATTACCTGTTGTGGATTGAATTACATCCCCCAAAATTCATGTATTGAAGTCCCCTAGGACCTCAGAATGTGGTATAATTTGAAAATAGGGTTGTTGCATACGTAATGAGTTAGTCATTTGTGGGAATTGACTCACATAGGGTTATAAAGGTGTGAGTGGACCCTTAACAAGCAGAATTATGGGTGGAAAGATAGTGGGGAAATTTCATGGTTGATACCATATACTACCTATGCAGTAAGCCTTGCCCTCCTCTCAAAATTATTTTTGTCTCCTATACTTCCCAAACCCATTACATCTTTCTACCATATTTTCTTGTTTTTAAACTGTATTTTATTTTCTATACATAATATGTACTTCTGAATGGGATATCAGTGACTTAAAATAAAGCTGAAACCAGTTGCTTTCTACATAATTAGACAAGGCAGTGAGTACAAATCTCAGATTGAGCTACCTTCCTGAGCCTACATTAGGCTCTCTCTCTCCCCCTCCCTCTCTATCTCTCTTTCTCTCTGTCTCACCCTTGTTCTCTTCTATCTTTCTCTTCTCTTTCTCTCTCTCTCTCTCTTTTTTTTTTTTTTGCAGTTTTTGGCCAGGGCTGGGTTTGAACCCGCCACCTCGGCACATGGGGCCGGTGTCCTACTCCTTTGAGCCACAGGCACCTCCCTCTTTCTCTTCTCTTGTCTGGGAACGCAGAAGTGTCAGTTCCCACATTGGACACCTCTAATCTTAGTGGAGGTCACCAGTGTTTTGGACAAGGTTATAATACTTGCTTGATCTTTATTCTCTAGAAATCAAAGCGAAAAACAAGAAAGGTAAAAAAATCCCAGCAACCATCTGCAATCATTGGAATCCATTGTTATCTTTTCTTGCTATTTTTTACAAAGTCACATTATTCCTATAGTGTTGCAATCAATTAATAACTTTTCAAGCTATCAAAGATTGCTGAAGAAAGGAAAATGTAATGACATTTTAATTTCAATTGTCTTCATCATCATTAATTATCAATAGTGCTCGGAGTCTCTGAGATTAATGGAAGTTGTCTGTGGGCCTGGGAGTCTAGACATTCTGTAGGAACTCACCTCTGGTCCCCTCTTTCACAGTGTGGGAGGTTGATGATGCAGGAGTTCATTTGTAAGCTCAGGTCAGATCATCAATGAGATTCTAGCAACACAAGCAGGTATTAACCTCAAAACCAACTGATCTGAGTCTCCTGTAGAGCTGCTGCTGTTTTCATCTTCAGCCTTCCAGGATTATTTAGTTTAGATCCTTCACCATGTGTATGTGAATGGTTCATGTGTATGTAGGAGTTGGATAGTTGGACAGGTACTAGAGGTCAACAATGCTGATTCCCAGCCCAGTCCTCTTTTTTATTAATATTGTTTTATTTTTTAGTAGTTACCTTTTTTTTTTTTTTTTTTTTTTTTGCAGTTTTTGGCCAGGGCTGGATTTGGACCTGCCATCTCTGGCATATGGGGCCAGCACCCTACTCCTTTGAGCCACAGGAGCTGCCCCCAGCCCACTCCTCTTTTTAGAGTTACTGGGTACCACTCCAAGTTCAGCCTTCCTTTGAGAGTCTCATTTAGGATAGTGTTATTTGTCCACTTTCCCTTAGCATTCTACTCTTCAATTTCAGCTAATTTTATGGAGTCTTACTTTAGCTATAACAGCTTCCTTGATCCTTCATATATGTGCCAAATTGGGTTCTCTGGGAAATAGGCACTGAGGTGGAGTTAGGAGCACACAAAGTTGCTCCTGGGGAAACATCTGTGAAAGGAAAAGGTAGGAAATAGAACTGGGCAAATGGCACTATCAAACCACAATACAGACCCAACAAAAGCCTCTGCACTGTGGAGAAGGCCTGCTAAATCGTTCCACTAAGTCCCATGGGGTAGAAACAGCTAGGGCCTTGTACTGCTGTTTTCCTCAGCTGTTACTTGGAGCCACCCTATGAAAAGCATGGTATGCTCAAATGCCAAGGTGTGCTCTGAAGGAGCTCCCAGCTGGTGGAGGTTGCTATGTAGCTGGCAGCAGGTCCTTTCTTGGAGGGGGTTCTGAGTTGCACATCTCGACATCTGCCAAAACACACTTCATGTTTAGTATGACTTTTATAAGAACACAAAGATATGTTTTTCTTTTCATTTTTAAGAGTTGACGGCTGGGTGGTGGGAGGGTGACCGGAAAGATCACCTATATATCTGTCTAACAAGGGTACAAGTGAACTTTTCTAGAACTAGAATATAAATGTTTTGATACAATGACTATGCAAATGACATGAAATTTATGTGAACCAGCTTGATGAAAGTATTTCAAAATGTATATGAAAACACTACACTGTACCCCATGTTTGCATTAATGTATACAGCTATCATTTAATAAAAAAAAATACTGCAAAAAAAAAAAGAGTTGAACTTATGCTTCTGGATGTATGTTCAACTCAATGTTCTGCAAAAGTCCTGCTACTAAAAAACACTCAGAAATGTTGTATATAATACAATAAATCTCTTAGCTAAGTTCAGGAGAAAGTAAAAAGCTAGTACCAGGGCCCTTACTGGGGGTCTGCATGCACACATATAAGATGCATTTGGCCTTATTCACGGATCCCTTCAGGCCCAGCCAGTACATTTGTGTCAGAGATCAACCCCAGTAAATGATGCTGGGGCTCTCTTTCCAAATAGGCCTGATTTAGTGTAGTTTCATGATGTTTATAAGCCCCTCTTAAAATCTTCCAGAAAATGTCCTTAGGCATTTTCAGACCCAGGGCCTATATTAGAAAACTATAGAGGTAAGGTTGGGACTTCATTTCTGGCTGAACAAAAATTGAGTCATGGTGCTCAAGACTCAATAAGCACTTTCGTCATAAGATCATTCTTGTTAAATGGGAGTATTTAGATACTTCATTCGAGTTAAGAATTCATTACAGTTCTTCATTACATTAAAATTACAGTTTTAACTTTTTTTAAAGGCTACTGGGTTCCCTCCACCGAATGTTAGTCCAGGTAATCTTTCCAGTCTCTTCCACAAATGCCACAGACACTTAAATTTCCTTGGATAGAGATATTGATATATATATTTTTAATTAAATCATAGCTGTGTACATTAATGCAGTCATGGGGCACAGTGTGCTGGCTTTATATACAATGTGAAATGTTTTCACCAAACTGGTTAACATAGCCTTCATAGCATTTTCTTAGTTATTGTGTTAAGACATTTATATTCTACATTTAGAAAGATTCACATGTACCCTTGTAAGATGGACTATAGGTGTGGTCCAATCAATCACCGTCCCTCCACCCATCCTCCCCCTCTCCTCCCCTCCCTCTCCCTCTACCCCATATTCTTGGGATATAGCTTTTACATGAAAGCTATAAATTAGTTTCATAGTAGGGCTGAGTACATTGAATACTTTTTCTTCCATTCCTGAGATACTTTGCTAAGAAGAACATGTTCCAGCTCCATCCATGTAAACATGAAGGAGGTAAAGTAATTACTCAACTCTGCCATTGATCCTCAACTGGGTATGTATAGATGAGAAAAAAGAACTTGGGGAAATTTGTTCAAGCTACACATTCTCCTCTTTCTTGTCCTCTCCTGGTCCCTTGCTCATCTCATCCAAATGAAAATGAGTAATCTAGGCAACCCTTAATCCTCTCTTCTCTTCCATAATTCCAGTGATTTGGGGACCCTCACACTCAATTTTGAAGCTTTCTCAAGGGGAAATTCCAATGGTCTTGAACTTGGGGCAGGTTTTAGGAATGGTAGTTGTAGGCATTGGAGTCAAACTTTAGGGTCACAACATATTCCTTGGGGCAGGGGGTGACTAGACCTTCAGATGTGCAGTGAAGCTATACTTGTTTAATTGTCAATTTTATTAGCTCAGAATGTATTGCAGGCAGGGCAATTGGTAAATGGAGAACTTCTCTTAAACTTCAGCGTGGTGGCTTAGGCTTGGTACCTACTAGTGAAACTCCCTGATCCTGATCCTTGCTTTCTTGGAATATAAGCATTGCCACCCCTAAATTTCCCATCATTATACTTGGGTCACTTGTTGGGAAACTCAATACTCACCTAGGTTTTGACCCTGTTCATCCAACTTCTCTAAGCTTTTGCTATACAGCACTTTTGCCTTCCACACCAAATTGGCCTCTAGTACCCATAAAAGGACTTGTCGTCCTATGTACCTGTCTTGCTCCGTTAATCCAGTATCTTTTCAGGTCTTGGTCCCATCCAGCCTATCTTGTTCTGCAGTGAACCAGGCTGTACCTAGTTTCAATCTTAGCCAGTATGGAAGCAATCATAAACATGGTACAACTGAGTGAGCTAAGACCATAGTTCTGCTTTTAGCTCTTTAGATTCACTTACAACTGGGTTAGAATTATTTTGTAACACGTATGTCCTTCATACTAGAGAGTAAATTCTGTGTAGGGAGTTACTCTGTTCATAAAACCTTGGCACAGTGTAAACTCTCTATGAGTGTTGGTTGAAATGAAAATGAAATGTGTGGAACCAGGCCCATGTTTTTTTTTTCAGTGACAGTAGGGTCACAAAACACCTTGGGAAGAATTGAAGGTGCTCTGAAGTCAGGAAACAGGTGAATAGGAACTTGCATTCTATTTGGACTGCTTCCTACAAATTCCTCTGTCAGATGTGAGCTCCTCTCCAGGATTCACAAGAAATTGTCTTGAGGAGAAGTGACAACTGGGATAAAGCTGTTTTACTTTAAAAATGATAAAAGAGTCATTTTTAGAAAATACCCACCAGTGAATTTGAGGTCCATTACTACAAAACTGGCTAAATAGAAACACAACTTTCATGCACACTTGTGGAGTGAGGTGACTGTCGGCGGAAGATAGCATTGGGTTATGGAGTATGGGCACTCCAAACAATTTCATTTTCTTCTTCTCTTTCTTTTCAGTTTTTGATTTAGTTCTTTGCTATTCTTGTAGATCAGGTAAATAAATGCTGAACAGTGTATCTGGATTTCAGCACAGCATCTGGCTAAGTTATCTTCATGATGAAGATAGAGAGAAAGGGGCTAATAGGAAAATGATTTGGTTAATTCCTAATTGGTTGAATGGTCACACCCCAAATTGTGTCTTGATTATGTCATCAGTATTACCATCAGTTTACAGGTGAAGAAACAAAGCTAAGTAAACTAACACTTAAGATTATATAACTAGCCTTAGGCTGTTTTCAAAGTACTTTGTGTAAATCTAAGGGATTGTTATTGACATTAGTTTTTTTCCTTACAGTAAAAGACACAAAATAATCTAGCAACCAGGTTCACTCTTTGCTTTGCCTCCCAGTGAAATCAGTGACCACCTACAGCCTGTTCATCTATGAAGATCAATTTGAAGAAGAAAGTGGAAGAAAGGTAAGGAAAACTCAGAGGCTGTTATATAAATGGATTACAAAATGCTTCCATATGATAACACTGGGTTATGAAGAACATGAAACCAAGTGGCTGGATAACTGCCTATCGACAGATGCTTTAAGATGATTTAGTTCTGCCTCAATTCATGTTAAAATAGAAACAGAACATGTGAAATTGTTGGAGGATTTCATTGGGTAAAATAAGCCCTGAGTGAGCAAGTTAACGTGACCTAGATTGTACGACTTTCTTTTCCAAGGACAATGTCATCCCTTTATTGTGTGACATGCTAGATGTAAACAGAAGGGGTAAGATTTCACTGTGGGGTATGTGTGTATTTGTGTGTGTGTACACACACACAGAAACATAAGTATTTGAATTTATGTATTTAATCATATATGAGTGCTCATAGCTAAACTGTATGCTATTCAGAGGTTATTACCTATATATGTCCTTATGCAACATAATACAGAGTAATCTAGCAATTTAGCTCCCTCTTGTATTTTCCTCCTGAAGAGGTACCCAGGGCATGTTTGCCCACAAAGATCAGTTTGAAGTAGAAACTGAGAGAAAGGGACAGAAAATCAGAGGCTGTTAGATGACTGCCTCATGAGAATATTCTAAATGATAATATTGGGTTACAAACAACATGAAACTAAGTGACGTGTGAAGAAAAGGAAGAAAGAATTACCATTTCCATCCTGATTTTGGTCATTCCTATTTAAATCTTCCATCACTAATAACTTTGGTAGGTTTGGCTTTTGATGGTTTAAAAATATTTTTACATATTCACCTGACTGGATCTTACAACACTGCCCTGAAGTAAAAGTTAGAGTTAAAAAAAGTGATCTCCATTCCATCTCCATTTTATAGATGAACAAAATGAGCACCAAAGAGTGGGGGAGCTTTGTTCAAAGTCACACAGGGACTCTGTGACTCTATCCCAGCCTCTAGGCTCCTCCTTAGTGTTCTCTTTGTTAAGTCACGTTGTTGTCCTCTTTTGGAGGTTTTTTCTCTTTCCTCTCTGTGATATTTCTATCGTTTTTCATTTCCTTACCCTCTAATTCCTCTCTTTTTCTCCTTCCTCACATTTTTCACTCCTGATTTGGATAAAATACAAAGCAAAAAATAGATATATGAGCTGGCATGGGAAACCCATGTACATTTCCCAACTTTAACCTTAGGCAGAGAAAAATAGAGATATATGCTGTGATGTGTGTTTGCATGTGTATGTGTGTGCATGCACACATGCATGAGTGTAGGGGGTGGGGAATGCAAGAGCTGAAGTTCAGGTTAGGATTGAGATAAGCAAGGCAGAGGGTCAAGCCAAGAGCAGAACTTCAATCTTGAAAATAGTTCCCAGTATGAAATTTCATAATAGAATGTCAAGTCTACCAATCTCTTGACTGACATTCAAAGCATATAGATTTCTGCTCTCAATCAGTAACAAAACCCATCACACTAACCATTGTCCAATAGTACAACCTTAAGTTATCTAATCAAATGCTCAAGTAAAAGAAATGGTTCTACTAAGTCCTTTGCTTCAGGTTTCAGTAAACTATGCTGTGTCTAAGGGTGGTTTTACCACCCCCAAGCTTTCAGGGCACAACCAGGGAGGGGCCATATGCATGGTTGGCAGATAGCAGCCCCACAAAAGCAAGCATACTTTTCTTCTTTTCCCTTGTGGGTTTTTTAAATATTTTTTCTTTCAAAAATATATTTTTTAAAATTTCAGGTTAATGTGAGGGTACAAACAACCAGGTCACAATATTTGAATTTGTTAGATAGAGTCCCTGTTGTAGTTGTGTCCCACACCCCAAAGGGGCGCCATACATCCCTACATTGTGCACATTAACCATTAACCTTTGTCAGATTCATAACATGAAAATATCTTTTCCCAATCTGAAGGCTATTTGCTTAGATTGTTGTGTCCTCAGCTGTGCAGCAGCTTTTTAGTTTAATTAAGTCCAATTTGTTTATTTTTGTTGTTGTTGCAATTGCCATGGAAGTCTTTTCATAAAGTTTTTCCCCAGTCTGACATCCTGAAGAGTGTTCCCCACACTTTCCTCTTTAAATTTATTTTTAATTGACACATAATAATCATACATGTTTATGTACTTTGTGATTTTTTTACATTTCCTTTTGTTATTTATTTATTATTATTCTATTTTATTGTTTGGGATTCATTGAGGATACAAACAATTATCATAGGTTACACTGATTGCATTTGCTAGATAAATTCCCTCTTATAATTGTGTCCTGCCCCAAAGGGATGTGCCATACACTGTGACCCCCTATCTCCCTCCTCTCCTCTCCCCACTTGCTTATTCCCCTACCACTCCCCTTGTATTAGCTCATCTATTGCCTTCATATTAGAATAGAGTACATTGGATTGTTGCTTCTCCATTCTTGTAATGCTTTATTAAGAATGTATTCCAACTCCATCTAGGTTAATACAAAAGATGTAAAATTTCCACCTTTTTCAGTGGCTGAATAGTATTCCATGGTATACATATACCATAGCTTGTTAATCCACTCCTGGGTTGGTCGCCAATTAGGCTGTTTTCACATTTTGAGATTATAAATTGAGCTGCAATAAATAGTCTAGTGCAAATGTCTTTATGATAAAATGATTTTTTTCCTGTATTGTAGGATTATATGGGAGGTCTAATTTGAGTTCTTTGAGGATTCTCCATATTTCCTTCCAAAAAGGTTGTATTAGTTTGCCGTTGCACCAGCAGTGTAAAAGTATTCCTTTCTCTTCACATCTCCCCACAGTTTTGAGACTTCATGATGTGGGCCATTCTCACTGGAGTTATGTGATATCTCAGGGTGGTTTTCATTTGCGTTTATCTAATGATTAGGGACAATGAGCATCTTTTCATGTTTGTTAGTCATTCATTTGTCTTCTTTACAGAAGGTTCTATTCATGTCTCTTGCCCAGTGATATATGGGATTCTTGGGTCTTTTTTGTTGATTAATTTGGGTTCTCTATAGATCCTAGATGTCAAGCTTTTGTCCTATTCATAATATGAAAATATCTTTGCACATTCCAAAGATTGCCTGTTTGCTTTGGTTGTTGTTTCCTTAGCTGTACAGAAGCTTTTCAGTTTAATCGAGTACCATTTGTTTATTTTTGTCATTGTTGCAATTGCCATGGAAGTCTTCTTTATAAAATCTTTCCCCAGGCCAATATCTTCAAGCGTTTTCCCCATACATTCTTCTAGGATTTTTATTGTTTAATGCCTTAAATTTAAATCTTTTATCCATCTTGAATCAATTTTTGTAAATGGTGAGAGGTGTGGGTTCAGTTTCATTCTTTTACATGTGGTTATCCAGTTCACCCAGCACCATTTATTGAATAGGGATTCTTTCCCCCAGTGTATGTTATTGATTGATTTATCAAAGATCATGTGCCTGTAAGAGTTTAGTTTCATCTCATGATTTTCTATTTGGTTCTAAATATCTCTCTCTCTCTCTCTTTTTTTTTTTTTGCCAATATCATGTATTTTGATCATTGCCTAAAGTCTGGTAGTCTGATGACCCCAGCTTTGTCTTTATTACTAAGAATTGCCTTAGTTGTATGTTTTTTTCCCCTGGTTCCATACAAAATGAAGAATTATTTTTTCCAAGTCTTGAAAATATGATGTTGGTAGTTTAATGGGGATGGCATTGAATCTGTAAATTGCTTTGGGAAGTATACACATTTTAACAATGTTGATTCTTCCTAGCCATGAGCATGGCAAGTTCTTCCATTTGTTAATATGTTCTGCTATTTTTTTCCTTAGGGTTTTATAATTTTCTTTATAGAGGTCCTTCATCTCTTTTGTCAGGTATATTCCTAGGTATTTCATTTTCTTTGAAGCTACTGTGAAGGGAATTGTGTCTTTGATTAGCTTCTCATCTTGGCTGTTATTGGCATATACAAAGGCTACTGATTTGTGGATGTTGATTTTATATCCTGAGACATTGCTGCATTTTTTGATCACTTCCAGGAGTGTTGAGGTTGATCTTTGGGGTTCTATAAGTATAAGATCATATCATTGGCAAAGAGGGAGAGTTTGACTTCTTCTGCTCCCATTTGGATGCCCCTTATTTCCTTCTCTTGCCTGATTGTATTGGCTAGAACTTCTAGCACTTTGTCAAATAGTGGTGGTGATAAATGACAACCTTGTCTGGTTCCAGTTCTAAGTGAAAAAGCTTTCAGTTTTACTACATTCAGTATAATATTGGCTGTGGGTTTATTGTAGATGGCTTTGATCAGATTAAGAAATGTGCCACCTATGCCTAAATTCTTAAAATGTTCTAATTAGGAAAGGATGCTACATTTTATCAAATGCTTTTTCTGCATCTATTGAGAGGATCATATGGTCTTTGTTTCTGCTTCTGTTGTTATGGTGAATTACATTTATGGATTGCTATATGTTAAATGAGCCTTGCTTCCTTGGGATGAAACCTACTTGACTGTGATGAATGATTTTTTTTTTTTAATGTGTAGCTGTAATCTATTGGCTAGGATTTTATTGAGAATTTTTGCATTGATATTCATTAGTGAAATTGGTCTGAAATTCTCCTTTTTCGTTTGGTCTTTTCCTGGGTTTGGTATCAGGGTGATGTTTGCTTTGTAAAACATGTTGGGGAAGACTTCTTTCTTCTCAATTTTTTGGAATACTTTTTCCAGTATGGGTATAAGCTCTTCTTTGAAGGTTTGATAGAATTCTGGTGTTAAGCCATTGGACTAGGGCATTTTTTGGTTGGGAGATTTTATATTGTTGCTTCAATCTCAGTTCTTGAAATCAGTCTGTTCAACAGATCCATTTCTTCTTGATTAATACTAGGGAGAAGGTGTGATTCAGGTATTAATGTATTTCCTCCACATTGTCAAATTTCTGGGCATAGAGTTTCTTCTAGTACTCAGATATGATCTCTTGTATCTCTGTGGCATATATTGTTATTTCCACTTTATTGTTTCTGATTGAAGTTATTATAGATTTTACTTTTCTTTTTCTAGTTAATTGGGCCAAAGCTTTATAAATTTTATTTTTTTAAAAAATAAATTTTTGTTTTGTTAATTTTCTTAATGATTTTTTTGTTTTCAATTTCATTAATTGATGATTTAATTTTGGTTTTCTTTTCTTCTTAGGGGTTTCAGAGTAGATTGTATTTCTTTTTCCAATTCCATAAGATGGTTCATGATTTTGTTGATGTGCTTTCTTTCTGTTTTTCGAATTGTAGGCATCTAATATGATAAATTTCCCTCTTAAGATTGCTTTTGCTGTATCCCACAGGTTTTGGTAACTTGTGTCCTTATTGTTGTTACGTTTGAGGAATTTAACATTTTCCTCTTATCTCTTCCTGAACCTAAATATCACTGAACATAAAGCTGTTTAATTTCCAAGTCTTTGTGTGGGGATGAGCATTTTTGTTGGATTTAAGTTCCGCCTTTATTGCTTTGTGGTTTGAGAAGATATAAGGTATAATTTCTATTATTTTAATTTTCCTGAGGTTTGATATGAATCCTAGGATATGGTCGATTTTGGAGTACATACCATGGGCTGATGAGAAAAATGTATATTACTTAGCTTTGGGATGGTGTATTCTGTACATGTCTATTAATCCCATTTATTCTAGGGTCACATTTAAATTCTTTGTATCTTTGTTTAGTTTCTGTTTAGAGAATCTGTCCAGTTCTGTCAGAGAGGTGTTAAAGTCTCCAACTACTATTTGGTGTTATTGGATATCATATTGCTCCAACCCATCAATGTCTGTTTCATAAATCTAGGAGCATTTTAGTTGGGTGCGTAAATATTTAAAATTGAAATGTCTTGTTGTATTGTTCCTTTGACCAGTATAAAGTATCCATTTTTGTCTTTCTTAACTTTAGTTGCTTTAAATATGACTTTATCTAAAAATAAGATTGCAACCCCTCCTTTCTTCTGATTTCCATTTGCTTGAAATACTGTTTTCAATCCCTTAACCCTAAGTCTTGATTTGTCCTTCAAGTCTAGGTGTGTCCCCTGGAGAATGGAGATAGCATGTGGATGGCTTGTGCTTTTTTATCCAATCTGCCAATCTGTGCCTCTTTGGTGGTGAATTCAGTCCATTGACATTTACTGAGAGAACTGGTAAGTGTGGTGGAGTTCTATTCATCTTATTCTGTGAAAGTCTGTTGTGTAGTTTTATCCTTTGTGCTACTGTGGAAGCTAAGTTTTAACCTTTGACTTCTGGGTGTTTACTTTGCTGGTGGTCCATCATGGTGGTCAGTGTTGAGACTAAGTCTAAGTATTTCCTGTAGAGCTAGTCTTGTGGCAAATTTCCTCAGTGCTTGTATATTCACAAAAGATTTTATTTCTTCATCAATTTTGAAGTTTACTTCAGTAGGATACAGAATTCTGGGCTGAAAAAAATTATTTTGTTTAAGAATATTGAAGGTGGATGATCATGCTATTTTGGCTTGGAAGGTTTCAGTTGAAAAGTCTGCTGTCATCCTAATGGCTCTGCCTCTGTAGATCAGTTGGTGTTCCTCCTGGCTGCTTGCAGGATTTTTTTCTTTCATCTTGACTTTGGACAAGTTCATTACAATGAGTCTGGGAGAGGCTCTGTTTGAATTGAGATGACCCAGGGTTCAATATCCATGCTAAAGGAATGCGTTGGGGTCTTTAGTAAAACTTAGGAAGTTTTCATTTATGACAATCTCCAGTAGGGCTTCAATTCCTTTGGGACAATATTCTTCCCCTTCAGGAATCCCTATTATTTGTATGTTGCAATGCTTCACAAAGTCTCATAGTTCTGTAAGTGCCTGTTTTGCTTTCTCTCTCTTCTTTTCTGCCTCTTTAACTACCGGGGTTAATTAAAAAACTTTATCCTCTAGCTCTGTGGTTCTTTCTTCTCCATGGTCTAATCTATTTTTGATTCTTCTGCATCTTTACATTCCCTGATTGTCTCCTTTTTTTCCCTTAAGCGCCACCATATCTTTCTATATTCTACATATCTCTTGTCCAACTTTCAGTTCTGTCTTTCCATTTGCTCATCCATTCCTTTTATTGTCTGTATCATCCATATTTTAAATTACCTGTCTGTCAAGTCCATTAATTCTTTATAGGTGGAGTCTTCTGCAGTAGCTTGGGGGAGTTCCTCTGTTTTGGTTTTTCATGTTGCCTGATTTTTTTTCTGTTGGTTTCTCCTCATGTGTTCTTTCTTCTTGTTCACCTCCTTGTCGTACTTTTTCCTTCTCACTGCCTCTTTTGCTTCAAACAGAAGTCCTTGGTCTTGATGACAATATGTTGGAATGCCACTGGGATATCAGGTGGCACTGTGGTTTTCTTTAGGAGACAGAGAAGATAGCCAGAAACATTTATGGTCCTTATTCCAAATTTATTTGCCTTCACTGATTGTTTCTTCAGCATGTAGACCCTGCCAGGTTGGGATCTTAAAACTCACAAGAATCCTTCAGGAGCAGGTCTCACAGTATCCCCTGACTCCAGTTCTCATGGGGTGTGGGAGTCCCTCAGCCTGTCCCAAGAGTGGAGTTCTGATCCATGCAGGCAGAATTAAGATGGCCATGCTTTAGGACCTTTTGTAAGACCTTTTCACGACCTTCCTACAATGGCAGACCCCTGGCCACTGAGACCTTCTTAGTATGTCTGCCTCCCCAGCCACCAAACCTATGGCAAATCCACTCCAACCAGCATTCAAATCTGATTGTTGTATACTGTTGGAATCTGCCCCTCTTCCTAGATTTCCACTCAATGCTCAGCTTCCCCCAACAACTGAAAACTCTGGAAAGGCTTCCTCCCAGCTTGGACCTCTTTAGGGGGCCAGCTGATCCTAGCCAGTTGCAATCACTTGCCTAATTCATCAGATTTCCACTTATCCAGATCATATGCTGCATCCAGCTCACCACCTCCTTGCTGTGTTCCATGAAGTAGGACTCTGGGTGAGGTCCCTGTGCCAGGTATGACTAGGTTCTTCCCTTTTCCCCAGTTGTTTTAGGAGATCCCAGCTGAATGATCTTTCTGGTTCACCATCTTGCCACTAAGGTTTTTACTTAGTGATTTTTGATACATACAATGTATACTGATCAGATTGGGGTAAGTAGAACATTCATCATCTCAAACATTTATTTCTTTGCATTAAGAACATTCAATATCCTCTCTTCTAGCAATTTTATTTTATTTTATTTTTAGAGACAGGGTCTCACTATGTTGCCCAGGCTGGAGTGCAGTGGCTATTCACAGGCACAATCCCACTACTGATTGTGGTGGTGTGTGCCTGTAGTCCCAGCTACTTGGAAGGCTGAGATGCTTGAGTCCAGGAGTTCTGGGCTGTCATGCGCTATACCAATTGGGTGTCCACACTAAGTTTGGCATCAATATGGTGATGTCCCAAGAGCTGGGGGCCATTAGGTCACCTAAAGAGTAGTGAACTGGCCCAGGTTGGAATGAGAGCAGGTCAAAGCTCCTGTGCTGATTTTCTAACAATTTTAAAGTATATGATATATTTTTGTTAACTATAGTCATTCTATATCTCTATAGAACACTAGAACCTATTCTTCCCATCTAGCTATACATTTGTTCCTATTAAGCAAACTGTCTTCATCCCTCCAATCCCCTACTCTGCCCAACCTCTGGATACCACCATTACTCTATAATTCTACAAGAATTATACAATTCTTGTATTCTACAAGATCCACTTTTTGAGCTCCCACATGTAAGTGAGAAATTCAATATTTGTCTTTCTGTGCCTGGCTTATTTCACTTAATGTAATGGCTGCCAGGCTCATCCATGTTACTGTGAATGACATGATTTTACTCATTTTATGGCTGAATAATACTCCACTGTGTATATGGACCACATTTTCTTTTTTTTTTTTTTTGAGACAGAGCCTCAAGCTGTCCCCCTGGGTAGAGTGCCGTGGCATTACAGCTCACAGCAACCTCCAACTCCTGGGCTCAAGCGAGTCTCCTGCCTCCACCTCCCAAGTAGCTGGGACCACAGGCGCCCGCCACAACGCCCGGCTATTTTTTTTTTTTTTGGTTGCAGCCGTCATTGTTGTTTGGCGGGTCCGGGCTGGGGATTCGAACCCAGCACCTTAGGTGTACGTGGCTGGTGCCTTAGCCGGTTGAGCCACAGGCGCCGAGCATGGACCACATTTTCTTTATCCATTAAGTCACTGATGGACACTCACGTTCATTCCATATTTTGACTAGTGTGAATGGTGCTGCAATCAACATAAAAGTATAGTTTTTTTTTTCTTTTTTGACATACTGATTTCCTTCATTTGGATAAATACCCAGTATTGGAGTTGCTGGATCATATGGTAGTCCTATTTTTAGTTTTTTGGGGAAACTTTATACTGCTCATCATAGTGGCTATATTAATTTACATTCTTACCACCAGAGTATAAGAATTCTCTTTTCTCTGTACTCTCACCTGCATTTGTCATTTTTGGTCTTTTTGTTAATAGCCATTCTAATAGGTGTGAGGTGATATCTCATTGTGATCTTGATTTCCATTTCCCTGATTATTGGTGATGTCAAACATTTTTGTCATATATTTATTGGCCATTTCTTTCACACTATACAAAGTAGCCTGGGGCCAGCAAGCCTCCAGCAGCTTTTACCATGTAAACTCAAGTTCAAGTCCAGAAGAGAGATGAAATACAATTAGTATATCCAGACTGGATGAGATGGGCATTTTTGCTCTCCAAATGCTACTGCCTACTCATTAGCAAAGCATAGATAAATGAGGATCAAGCAAAAGAAAAATAAATATGCTACCAAAGGGATTGATATCACTGTTGCAATTTAAATTAAGATTTGGTTTTGAGTTTTCTGTCAGTCATGACAAAAATAGAATATAGTCTGAAACCCTTTCCTGTCCTGAATATTTTAATTAGTGCTGGAGTCACACAGACAGTTCTTAAATTACATCTTTGAAACAATTAAAATTATATTTTTGGAAACATTTAAAAATATTAAATAACTATTTTGCCATTTAATTTATCCACCTCCAAGTCAACCCCTGATCTCCTACCAGCTTTTTTGGCAACAGAAATGTTTTTGTCTCAGGAAAAATAGATAACTGAGATTGTGATAGACCTAATAGTTTTTAAAAAGAACATTGATATGGAAATTTTAATTAATCCATCCTTGTCATTCTTTGGCTTGAAATTTACTTATAAAAGAAGTAAGGCGAAGCGGTTTTTAATCAATAATTTATTTATGCAAATATGGAAAAAACATGCATGTTCTTTGCAGAGTGATTCTATTGCAAGGAACTAATTATTGTAATGATTGCTGGTCTGGCAGTACTTGTCTACATTGGTGAGTCTTCAGTACCAGTTATTTAAGAGGTATTTGTGCTAAGGCTAACACTCCATAGACTGTTGTTTCACCTCTGTTTTCTCTGCAATTTAAGTTGCCAATAAGGGGAAGGTGTATTTTACTTGTGGTATCATGTCCTCAACAACTCAGTATGATAAGCAGAATTAGAATTATCATGATTTTCTGTTAATTTACATTTTTTCCATAGAGAGTGCACACTTTAGAAAATCAACTATGCATAAATAGTAACTAGTATTAGCATAAGTATTAAATATAAATAAGATAATTTAGAGAAAAATTTAGGGAACTATAAACACCTGGGTATACTTAGGCATTTTACTAATCTTTGTTACAAATTTTAATCCTTTTACTTGTTTTGCTTTGGGTTTTACTGAGAAAAGTATTTAACTCTCTTACATATCCGGAGCATGTAAAAGGGCTCTGGGCCTTGTATCCACTATTCTAGTTGTTGGAATGAAAATTGTAGCATTCTTTTGTGGCACTCACATGTAATTGAGTGGTAAATTAAGATAATTCTCTTTGAGTATGTCAATATATCATAAACTACTGTCAAGTTAGTTTCCCCAAGTTTCTTTCTCTACAGCGATTGTATTTATTTTAAGCCTCTATGCAAAAATTAGTAGAAATATGTTGTAGCCATGCTTGAGTGCCCTGTAGTTCAGGATCTGAGATTCTCAGCCTCTCTTACTATACACTTTAATTCTATATGATTTCATCTAGTGCCGTGGTTTTAAATATCACCTCTGTGTAAGGTTACAGAATTTATAACTCTATTCCAACTGCCTACTTGATTTTCCACTTGAAAATCTCATAGGCTTCTCAAACTTATGTCAAAAACTAAACTCTACTGTCATCTCAATCCTCTGCAGGCTTACATTTCAGTAAATGGTACCACTATTAAGCTAGTTGTTTAAACCCCAAACTTAGGAGTCATCGTTGATTCCTTTCATTTCTCATCTTTCACAAGATGTGTGTCAAAATGTCTTCGGTTCCCCTTCTTCTATCCAGAGCCAGTGCTGCCACCCTGGCCCCAGCCACTATGCTATGTTGTTTAGACTATGGAAACAACTTCTAACCTGAGAACTCTGCCTTATCCCTTGCTCCCTTAAATTCTATTTTTCTTTTTTTAATTAAATCATATTTGTGCACATTAATACTATCATGGGATACGGTGTGTTGTTTCCATATATAATTTGAAATACTTTCATCCAATTGGCCAACATGGCCATCATGTCGTTCTCATAATTGTATTAAGACATTTATATTCGACATTTAGAAAGATTTACATGTACCCTTATAGGATAAATCATAGGCGTGGTCCCAGCAATCACCTTCCCTTCACCCATCCTCCCCCTTAAATTCTATTTTTCATGGACATCCAAAATTATCTTTCAAAAACTGTAAACCAGCCCATTTTGATCCCCTTATTGAAATATTTTAATGGCTTCCTGTAGCATTTTGAAAAAATTTAAATTTCTCCCATAACCCCATAGGTTTTACATGATCTAACTCCTGCCTAGCTCATCAACTATCTCCTTCATGGAAGCCCAGCAGAGTCTCCTTTGTTGTTCATTAGCACAAAGTGTAACTGTATCAGGATTGCGTTACAATTGCTGTTCTCTGACTGAAACTCTTTCCCAGGACATTTGAATGTCTGTCTCCTTGTTATACTTTTGGTCCTGGCTGAAATATCCTTCCTCAGAGTAGTTTTTCCCAATGACTCTAAAGTAGCTTAGTGCTCCCCTATCTCTATCTTGTCTTCCAATTATTTTTTTCTTATCAATTATCACAAATTAAAATGATCTTACTGATTTACTTATTTATGGTATGTGTACCCCCTAGTAGCATATAAGGTTCTCAAGGGCAGAGATCTTATATGTAGTGATATTTCTATTCTCCATAATCTTAAGCTGTATCAGAAATTACTGCATATTCAAAATTTATTAAACACCAAATAAAGGAATTCAATAGGTCTATCACCAGTAGTGTAAATATGAGATTCTCCTTCCACCTTTCTTTAACCAACACGAGATCACTGTGTCTTTTCAAAAGAGTGAAGCTTCTTAATCTCTTTAAGCATTTGTTTGGGATTTATATAATTAAAATATGGTGACTAAGACCTTTCCTGCCTCATTGATTTTTGTGGTTAAAGGAACAATTCTGTTACTGATAGCTTCTGGATAACCCAATGGGATAAATACATTCATAAAAATCTTTGCACACACTTCACAAGACTTTCTGAGAAATCACTGCACACTTGAGAAGAAAGGAAAAAGGTAGAAAGTGGGTAGTTGTCAGAGGGCAACCCCCTTTCTTATTGCAAGTTGTACTGGGAGAGACCTGGCTGGCAATTTTCAGAGATGGAAAGCTCTGAGATTAAAATTTGCAATTAATTGAATTAACCTGCAATAGTTTTTTTCATGTTCCAAGTGACCTAAATGCTGTGAGATCTACTTGTAGTATCATTAGGAAACAAGGATACAGTTGAAGGCAGTGATGAGGAAACAGAGAAAGGATTTTAATGTTTAGAATCCAGTATTTTCGGACTCATCAAGAAAGAGGTTATAGTTGCAAAGTTTAAGTTTCTTTAGTCAGTACTAAAATGACAAAGCCTACATGACTTTTAATATCTGAGTTCTTAAAAAAAGACATTCATTTCCCATTACAAAATGCAAACTCTTTCTGAATATAATTGGACAAAAGAGGTGAGATTAACATGGGGGCCAGTTACATGTTCTTTCCTACTCCAAATTGCATAATATGTTGGAAAGATAGTTTACATTTGAAGCAACTAAAAATAAAAGATCATACAAGAGGAGGCAAAGAATACAAATTCACCTTAAATATCCATGGAAAATTCTAAAAATTTATCCCATTCTAAGGTACCAAAAACTTTAATTTCTGTACTGTTCAGAATTGGTGATTCTGACTGTGATGTAATTAGAAATAAATCTTAAAATCTCAGTGGCTGTACATAGTAAAGGCTTACTTCTTTCTTACACAGAATCTGAGGTAAGTTGGGCTCCTCTCACCTATCTTGTTCTGTTGTGCCCACCCCGGGGGTCGCCTACCCAAAGACCACTCACAATCACGAATCGATGCAAAAAGCAAGAGGCAGGTTTATTGCTGGCGCGTCAGGGTTCCTCAGCCACAAGGGGAAGGAACCCCCTGAGGCTGTTACAGGCTGCTTTTAAGGC
>NW_003852585.1:536127-538368 GCF_000181295.1 Otolemur garnettii
GGCGCCGAGCCAATTTTGTAATTTTTTAAAAGAAGAGATAGAAAACATTATTCCTTCATCATTTCAGAATAATTCCTGTATATAGGAATAATTAATAATTGTGGAAGAGATCGAAAAGAAAGCCAAGCGTTTACCCCTAAAAATAAAAATAGGTTCGTGTAATTCTATGGGTGATTTCTATCAAATCTTAAAGGAAAAGATAATCTCTTTATCATATAAAAAGTTTTAGAGGACAGAGAAATATGGAATGCCATCCAATTCATTATACAAAGCTGTAGAATTGTGATACTAAAAAGGATAACAGAAAAGGAACTATGGACTAATTTCATGTACAAAAATAGCATAAATTTATTGAACACATTCTATTATGCCAGACACAGTTCAAAGTCTTTTAGGCACTACTCTGTCTTCCAAAATAATAGAGAAACTCCACTTTTAGCATTGGCAGAATAGATTGTTTCATACCAAGCCTCTTGGTGAAAACAGCTAAAGAAGTCGGACAAAAATATTTGAAAACACTTCTGTGAAGTCATTGGGGAACCAACAAGGCGGGGAGGATTTTCAGGGCCAATATTTCAGAGAAGGTAGAAGCCCAAGGCGTAGAGTCTGCCACTGGTGCTGCTTTAATCGTCTAAGAAATGATTGATTCTGAATAATAGTGGATGAGAGGCTAAAAAGCTTAGCTGAGATTTTGGCACTCATGGAAATCAATAAATTAAGAACTTAATAGATAGGGTTAAGAAGAGATCAAACATAGCTAAAGACAAAATTAGTAAACAGAAATAATTCTGAAGAAAGTTTTTACATTGAAGCACAAAGGGACAAAAAGATGGAAAAATATAGGAATGAAGGTCAAAGAATATGGTACAGTGTCAAAGACTCTAACCACGTGGGACTGAGATCTCAGGAGACAAGAAACAAGTGAAGTTTAAGGAGATATTAATGGCAGAGAATTTCCCAATATTGATGATACACATTGAGCAAAAGATTACAAAAGTCTTATGCTTTTAGCCAGCATTTTTCCTATACACATTATAGTTAAACTGCTGAAAATTAATAACAAAGTGAACATCTTTAAAGCAGCCAGAAGAGAAAAAGACAGTCTTTTCAAATGAGAAACTATAAGATTGATATTGATCCGTCAAAGAAACAATAGAAGCCAGAAGAAAACTAAATGACATCTTTAAAATAATTAAATAAATAACCACTAACCTGAGATTCTTTATTCATTAATATATCCTTCACAAATGAAGCAAGACACAGACATTTTCAAGAAAAAATAATTGAGAGAATTAATCACCACAGACCTACACTAAAAGAAAATAACTAAAGGTTGCTCTTCAGTAAGCATGAAAATTATCCCAAGTAGATTCTAGAAAAAATAAAGAACAATGGGAAATAAAAAATCAAGTAAATATTAATTGTGGTTAAACAAAAATACAAATGGCTTTTAAAACATTCTTAAAAGTCTATAAATACCACAAGTGGCAGGAGGGATTAATTGGAATGAAATATTTTTGAGGTCACAGGCTGGCCCTATACTGACTTATTTTACACTCTGAAAACTGAACCATGCATGTTACAATCTCTAGACTAACCACTAAAGAAATAAGCAGATAAAAACTAGGTAAGTATATACTAGAATATGGGAAACAGCTAACACATTTGACTTAATTGACATTTATAGAACACTGCATTTAACAACAGCAGGATATACTTTTGTTTTCTCAATTGCACATAGAATGTCTACCAAAATTGGCCGTTTATAGAACTGGGTCCTAGAGCAAAGCTCTACAAATTTCAAATGACTGCAATCATGCAAAGTGAATTGCCTAATAATAATAGAATTAAGTGAGCAATCAATAACAAAATAGTAACTAGAAAATCCCCATAGGTTTGGAAACAAAGTGACATATAACCAATGGGTCAAAAAAAGAATCATAATGAAAATCTGAAAATACTTAGAACCAAAAGAACAAAAATGAGGTATAAAACATAATGAAAAAGAAGAGATAAACTGTCATTCTATGTGTTTCTAATTATAAAATCCAAGAAAATCAACCCCTCAGACTATTAGAACTTATAAGCACTCAAAGACATGGCTGATTATGACAAAAAAATCAACAATACCCTTGATCGCCTTTTCTTCCCTGACTGCAAAGGCTAAAACTTCCATTACAATGTTAAAGAGCAATGGAGACAATGGGCAACCTTGCCTGGTTCCTGATCTGAGTGGAAATG
>NW_003852585.1:539541-585920 GCF_000181295.1 Otolemur garnettii
AAATACTAGAAGAAAGTGTAGGGAATACACTTGAAGAAACCGGCCTGGGTGAATATTTTATGAGGAGGACCCCACAGGCAATCGAAGCAACATCAAAAATACATTACTGGGACCTGACCAAACTAAAAAGCTTCTACACAGCCAAGAACACAGCAAGGAAAGCAAGCAGACAGCCCTCAGAATGGGAGAAGATATTTGCAGGTTATGTCTCTGACAAAGGTTTAATAACCAGAATCCATAGAGAACTCAAATGTATTAGCAAGAAAGAACAAGTGATCCAATCTCAGGGTGGGCAAGGGACTTGAATAGAAACTTCTCTGAAGAAGACAGGCACATGGCCTACAGACACATGAAAAAATGTTCATCATCCTTAATCGTCAGAGAAATGCAAATCAAAACCACTTTGAGATATCATCTAACTCCAGTAAGATTAGCCCATATCACAAAATCCCCAAACCAGAGATGCTGCCGTGGATGTGGAGAAAAGGGAACACTTCTACACTGCTGGTGGGAATGCAAACTAATATGTTCCTTTTGGAAAGACATCCGGAGAACACTTAGAGAACTAAAAATAGACCTGCCATTTGATCCTACAATTCCTCTACTAGGTGTATATCCCGAAGACCAAAATCACACTACAACAAAGGTATTCGTACCAGAATGTTTATTGCAGCCCAATTCATAATTGCTAAGTCATAGAAGAAGCCCAAGTGCCCATCAACCCACGAATGGATCAATAAATTGTGGTATATGTACACCACATATACCGCAAAAGGCTGAATCTTATGGAGCCTTAAAGAAAGATGGAGACTTTACCTCCTTCATGTTTACATGGCTGGAACTCAGACATATTCTTCTTAGCAAAGTATCTCAAGAATGGAAGAAAATGTAGCCAATGTACTCAGCCCTACTATGAAACTAATTTATAGCTTTCATATGAAAGCTATAACCCAATTATAGCCCAAGAAGAAGGGGACAAGGGAGAGGGAAGGGAGGGGAGGTGAGAGGAGAGGTGGAGGGAGGGTGATTGGTGGGACTACACCTATGGTCCATCTTACAAGGGTACATGTGAAATTTACTAAATGTAGAATATAAATGTCTTAACACAATAACTAAGAAAATGCCATGAAGGCTATGTTAACCATTTGATGAAAATATTTCAGGTTGTATATAGAACCAGCACACTGTACCCCATGACTACATTAATGTACACAGCTATGATTTAATAAAAAAAATCAACAATAGCTTTTTTATATGCTAGCAAAAACTAATGCCATGGTAAAAATCTTCCACATCACATAGCAAGAAATACTATAAATACCTAGAAACAAACCTAATAAGAAATACATGAGACTAAATGAAGCAATATTATACTTTACTAATGAAGAGAAAGACATGAGTAGTTTGAGAAACATGCCTGGAACCTGGATGGGATGTAGCGTAAGGTTAAGAGTACTGACTCTGAGTTTGGGAATCCAGACTCCAGACTGCTGGCTCTGTCACTTCCTAGCAGCAGGATCTTGGCAAGTTACTCAACCTTCTTTCACCTTAATTTCCTTTCTGTGCAAAATGGCAATAACCATGATAATCTCTACCTCACAGGGCTAGGATTCACTGAGGATTCACTGAGCTGTGACCTGCATCCTGTTCTTTTGATTCCCTCTAGCCTCTTCCCTCACTTTCTTTTCTGTAGCACTCACTACCCTCCCACACAACAATATAATTTACTTATTTCTTATTTATTGCCTGACTACTTCTGCCCAAACATAAGCTCCTTGGGGATAAGAATTTCTGTTGTTTTTTTCAGTTTTTTTTGGTAAAAGTCTATATTTTTGCAAACATATCCAAAATGCTTAGAAAATTACTTGGCACATGGCAGGTAGGACACAGAATTGTATGTGGCACATAATAACCACTATCATTATAGTAAAAATATGAATTCTTTAGAAATTATGAGTGTAATGCTATCCTTATCAGTATCCTAGTGATTTTACAGAACTTGAGAAGCTGACTCTAAAATTCATTAGAAAGAGAAAGTAACAACAGCTAAAAGAATTTTTCCAAGGAACATGGGTGTAGGGCTTGTCTTAGCATTAATTATAATAAGAAGTTATTGGAATATACAAATAGATCCGTGAGATTTGTGTGTGTGTGTGTGTGTGTGTGTGTGTGTAGGATAGAATTTCATAGAAATGGAGAAAGAATAGACTATTCCATTCATAGTGTGGGGATAATTGACTTTTGGTTATCTTTCTGTAAGATCTCTCCCACACACACCAAGACTAAAAGCAATTCCTAATGGATTAAGGAGCTTCTGTTTTTGATTATCTATTAACATGTTTTTTAAGTCAATATTGCCTCATTACCACTTGCAATGATTTGAAAGTAGTTATGTCTGAGCTCTGTTGATATATTAAGTTGGGTTCCAAATTATACGGAACCTTAGTTTCAGTTCTTACATCTGCTACTAATTTGTTTTGTGTTCTTCAGCAAATCACTTCCTCTTTAAGTGATCAGTTCCTTTGTCTGCAAAGTGAGAAGTTTGTGTTAATTAATTGGTTAAAATGTAGACATAGGGGCAACTGTTTGATTTTAAATGATCCTCACAGCTCCATTTCCCCCTAATTTATAGTTGAAGAAACTAAGTTTCAAAAGAACAACGGTTTGTCTAGGATTTCACAGCCAGCAACTGCTTGTTCCTCTTTGAATTAGGTTCAGCTATTAATAAAGAGACCTGGTGGATCAAGGTAGAAGTTTATTTTTTACCAGTAAAATCAGCAGTGTTAAGCAGTCTAGGGTCAGCTTTAAGGAAGAAGGGGAGAATAAAATTGGCTCAACAGCTAGCATTTCTATTATAGTGATAAAGCCTCATATCCAGGTCTACTGTATGTTCTTTTCATTAAATCTATAGGCTTGACTCTCAGATTTGCAGAGACAACCCGGAGTGAAGATCAGGGTAGATTTCACAGAGGAAATGGAATTTGGGTTAGCTGATGGTTAGAACGTGGACAGCTGGAACCAGGATGTGGTGAGTGCTTTGCTGTGGTGGAAACAGGATGGTCATAGATTGGGAGGTGAGGGAATAGAAGAGGGACAGGGGGTGTGGCTTGTGCTGAGTGTGGCCTAGGATGGGTGGTGGGAGGCTGGCAGGGGCCTAGAGTGGTACAATGTGGTTTGAAAAACATAGTTTCTTAGTTCCTGTCTTAAAGGCATTGTATACCTTGGGGCCTCTGTGTCCTAAAAACAAACAAACAAACAACCTCCCCCCCCCAAAAATCAAAAATCAGTAATAACAGCAGAGATGAAACAGGCAGAAGGCTGCAAGAGATAGTACTTTATGTGGAGAGTTGATTCAGTTCAAAAATTTCGCTCCGGGGTTGCCATTGCCTCTCATTTGGGTCTACACTTTGCTTTATATTGGAATCATCTTTAACAAACCTGCCCACTGCCTCTTGCTTTTAGAGTGTCTGGTTTGAGTGCTATGGGGTATCACTGGGCATGAAAATTCGAAAACACTTCTTAAGTGACTGGAAGGAATTCTTAGTCAAGTTCAGAACCCACTGGGTTAAAACTCTGAAGAAGAAATGTTAAGAATGAATTATATTTGAAGCCATTCTATTATGATTGCATATGACATAATATATAACAGTAGTATTAGCATTGTCAATAGTTTCCTGTTAGCTTCATGCCTGTGGGCTGGGAGGCAGAGTCTCAGCGAGTGCCTAGAGCAGTTGCTGCCACCTTGCCCACAGAGCAGAGTAACCTGGAGGTCTTCCCAGAGCGAGGAGGCCCCTCTTTGTTTGCTAGGTGCCTGTTTGGCAGTGTCTGATTCGAAGGAGACACGTTCCCCATTAGCACTTTCACAAGATGCTTTAGCATGCATCTGAGGCCTTCCACTTTGGAGTTAGCAGGGTCAGTGGGCGAGGCTATTCCTGCTCTGGAGGCCAGGCCAGGGTTTGGGGACAGGGCTGCCCTTCCCTTCCCCCCTTCTTCCCTTCCCTTCCCCCAGCTTCTTTGGGATCCGTGGGCGCTGCGCAGGCAACTGGCTTCCTGCCTTTTCCAGCCGAGAGGCTGGAGAGTTGGAAGACAAGCAACAACCATCTGTGTAAATTAACTTATTCCCAGTAAAATTTGCAACTCCAGGCTAAATTCCCCTGAGTTCAAAGTTGTCACCGATAAAAGATACAATTGGGCCAAGAATCCACCTACTGGCGGCTGGGTAGGGGAGAGTAGGCAAGCGGGCTTGTAGAGGCCACTGTCAGGCTTGGTTTGCAACTGGGAGAGAAGGCTGAGAATTAGTGGTCTGCCTGCCTCCTCAGTGTTTAGCTGAAATCGCTGCTACTGTCTGTAAAGATTAGCAGTTTGAAGAACTATAAGTGCCTCACCTGCTGATTGAATTTACGCCACATATTTTTTTTAGCATGAGTGGAGGTATCTTATCAAAAAGACACTATATGGCGATGCATAAACTATTTTGTTTAGTTTGGCCAAAGTTGAAATAAAAACATTTGTTATTTTGGTGTCTCCTCATAAAGAGAGCAATAATTCTAGAGATCATGCAGGGTGGGAAAGACTAACCCAATTATTAAAATATTCAAAGAGAAGGTTGAGCAAGACAGATTTGCCATTTTAGCAGTCCCCTTTTCCTGAAGCATTTCCTCATCAACTGAAGGGAAAACAGTGAAGGGTAAAGTGCAGGAAAGGAGAAAGGTCAATTGTTTGTACCCAGAGGCTTTTATTGCCCCAGTGAGGGCCAGGTTTGCTGAAGAATGAGGTCTGTCTAGAAAGGTTTTGGTCGACTCTGAAGGTTGATAGGAGGGCCGTGACCAAAGCTTTATTAAGGACACTTTGATCAAAAGATGGATGTCAGAGAAAGTGAGAAAAAAAGAAGTCAGTTGGAAAAAGGATATGAATGACTTTCAAGAAGAGATTCTATTTGATTTCTTTCTTTCTTTTTTTCTTTTCTTTTTTTTTTTTTTGCAGTTTTTTGGCCAGGGCTGGGCTTGAACCTGCCACCCCTAGTATATGGGACCAGCACTCTACTCCTTGAGCCACAGGGCTGCCCTCTATTTCATTTCTTAAAAAGATTGCAGATCAAATAAATAGTAAAGTAATAATAGTAAGTATTTACCTGTCTCCAACTATGTGTCCAGCACTTTTCTAAACATGCATTTTACATGTATTAACTTATTAATCCTCACAAAAGCTTGTGAAGTAGGTCCTTGTATCATCATCCCCTTTATGACTGAGGAAAATAAGGCAAAGAGAACTTTAAAATTTTACTTAAGGCCAAATGTGAGTATATGATGGATCCAAAATATGATTTGAGAAGGACTGCTCCCAGACCCCATTCTATTAACCAACAGTTCTCAAATTGAGGTCCCTGAAGCAGCAGCATCCCCACCCCCTGGGAACGCGTTAGAAATGCAGACTCTGAAGCCCCATCCCACATCTGCTGAACCAGAACCTCTGGGAGTGGGAACCAGCAATTTCATTTAACAGATCTCATTTCTGTATTTTTTGCTGTGAGATCCTGCTGGCTGAGGTTATTTATCAGTTTCCCATTGCTGCTGTAACAAATTACCACAAACTCAGCGGTTTAAAACAACACAAATTTATTTTCTTACAGCTCTAGAGGTCAGAAGTCAGTTACAGGTCTCACCAGGCTAAAGTCAAATTGTAGGCAGGGCTGTGGTCCTTTCTGGATGCTCTAGGGAAGAATCATATTCTAAGCTTATTCAAGTGTTGGCAGAATTCAGGGCCTTGGGGTGGTGGGACTAAGGTCTTCCTTTCATTGCTGGCTCTCTCCCAGCGGCTGCCCTTAGCTCCTGGAAGCCTTTATGTGCTCCTTTCACACAGTATCCTGCATCTTTTTTTTTTTTTTATTTTTTTAAAATATGGAACGCTTCACGAATTTGCGTGTCATCCTTGCGCAGGGGCCATGCTAATCTTCTCTGTATCGTTCCAATTTTAGTATATGTGCTGCCGAAGCGAGCACAGTATCCTGCATCTTAGAACCAGCTTCAGGGCATCAGATTCTTCTGATACTGCCATCTTTCTAATTCAGCCATGGAAGCTTCTCTACTTGCAAGGACTTATGTGTTTAGATCACTTCCACCCAGGTGAACCAACATGATCTTCCTACCTTAAGATCCACACTCTTAATCACATTGGCCAAGTCCTTTTTACTATGTAAGGTCACACATTCACAATTACAGGGATTAGAGGGTGTGGATATCTTGGGGGAACATTTTTCTACTACAGGTTACTAGCTTGTTCCATATGCTTCTGATTTTTTATGCTTCTACAAATAAGAATGTGTGTGTATAGCTCTATATTTTCTTTTTGTTTCTAACTAAACAGGGATCTTATCAGACATTTCGTTTTGCAAATGGCTTTTTGTTCACTTAACAGCATAGTATAGGCATCTTTCCAAATCATTACACATAGTTCTGCCTCATTCTTTTAAATGGCTGCCTGGTGGTCCAGGAGATGGTTACGCATTACATCATTTCTTTAACCTAGTGTCATGGATAGATATTTGAGCTGTTTTTATTTTTTGTTCTTTTAAACAAAGAGGCAGTGGCCACCACTGCACCCACATCTGTGCATTTCAAAATCTTTGCTGTCCCATAGTCTGTCTTATACAAGCAGCCAGTGCATGATCATTTCAAAACATAGTGCCTTTTACTGTCTTCCTATCTCAGGTAGTCTAAACTTCCTTATCATGCTCTACAGGGGCCTTCAGAATATGGATACCTACCACCTCCATGACCATGATATTTCCTGTTGTTTACTCCAGTCCTGCCACACTGCCCTTTCCATGCTCCCTCTAACACACCAGGCCCCTTTCTTCTTCAAAACTTTGCATTTTCAGTTTCCTCCTTCTGGAAGGCTTTTGCTCTAGAACTTCATGTGGCTCTCCCCCTCTGACATGTTTCTCTGACATGTCACCTTATTAAATTAGTGTATCCTGGCTGTCCACCCAATAAGCACCATCCTTTCTTCCCCCATCGCTCTCACTCCCTCATTCTGCTTTTTCTCTCTCTTTTTTCATTCATGGAATGCACTAGCCTATCTGCTTTCTCTTTTATTTTGTTATGCATTACTCGATATATGTGAAATGCTGCACATATATGGAGTATGCATTTCACATAAATGGAGTATGAGCCTGAGGTACTTCTAGATAATGAGGTAGAGGATTCTTTCCCACAGTATTGTTTCCCAACAATGCATGTCATGTTTATTTAAGTTATGAATGATTATGACCAAGGCAATGAAATGAGGACTCTGTGCTGTATTTTCTCTCAGAACACTGATCCCTACCTGGCCTTGTTTTTATAGTCGTGTTCTCTGTTTACTGCTGCTGCTTCAGTGTCTAGCTCACTGGCACATAGTAGGTATTCAGTAATTGTTAAATGAATAAGTTTGTGAAGAAAGATGACTAGCAGTGTAATTTCTCAGGAAAGTAGTTTCAAATTACCCTTTGAAAGGTCATGCTACCATACACTGTTAGTATATTGTTTCAAATTTAATTTTTCATGTGAAATACTTTTTTGAAATATGTAGGTTGTTAATTATAATTAAAAATGAATCACAGGATTCTGGCAGTAAATAATAACTCTTTTAATTATTTTCTTACCAAGAATGGTGTGGAAAGCTTAGTTGTCCATGGAGATTTTATCTTCAGCTTGCTTTCCCCAATCTGAGAGTAGAAGAGCTTCTCCCCCACCATGTTTTCTGGCTGAAAGAGAAGGCAGAGAGCAAGGCAAGGGGAGAGAGTCAGTGTTCCTCTGTGAAATAAAGGGATTAAAGTTTAAATATAATCAGATAAAATGTTATCTTCTTATAAAGCCTTCTCCAACTAGTCTATGCGATATAGTAACCCTCATATCATTTACTTTTTTATCATTTAGATTAAAGTTTCATCTATATACAACAAAATTCACACATGTTAAGTGTACAGGTTGGTGATTTTCTTCTTTTTAAATTTTGATATGTTCATCAATCCTTTTTACCTCTAAAGTTACATCTAATTATATGTTTTATTTTGGATAAATATTCTGAAGAAATTTATTTTCACAGAAGGAAAAGTATTTGCAAATCCACTCAGACTAGGTTCAAAAGAGGTACAGTGTGAAAATTTTGAGGTTTATGGTCTTCGCCGTCTCTGTTCTTTCTGCAGTCTTTCTAGAAACTGCATCACAAAATGTCTATTGTCATGTCTGGTTTCTACCTTTCTCTGTTTGATTTTCAATAATTATTTCTTTTCTTCTGCTTATTGTATAAGTCCCTATTTCTCTTTTCTGAAGGAGACGCTGATTTACCCATTTATCTGGTGATTATTTTGACAATGAAAATAATATTATTCAAATTTTTCTATGAAGGAAGATTATTGGATGCAAAATTTGGTGGACACCAATAGTGTTTTAAATGGAGTATGAGCCTGGGGTACTTCTAGATAATGAGGTAGAGGATTTTTTCCCACTCTGAGGACACCCTATATTTGATCTTAAATTAATACACTTTAAGGAGCAGAGCTTGATCAAGGCCAGATGACTAAACTAGGAGATAGAATGCCTGGCCTAATTGGCAATAGTTCCTGGGATTCACAGGTGACTTGGAGAGTTAAGATACATGACATATAATTGCTATACAAAGCAACAATGGAAACCTTTCTAGAAAGTTGTAAGGAAAGTGCACATAAATTCTAGCTGCCGGTATCAGGGAAAGTTCCATAGAGAAGTATCATGGTATCTGAGATGGAATTTGGTGCTTTTTAGAAGCTGGACACTTGGAGATGGAAAAACAAGCAAAGAGAATAATGTGAGGAAACACAGAGACCAGAAAATATGGGGTATATATAGGCAGCTTTGGGTATTTTTTTCTGGAATATGGGTTATAATGGAGGCAGAAAATGGGGTGAAGATGGGAAGATAAGTCAGAACAAGATCATGGGATGGACAAATGTTTCTCTTTAAAACTCCAGCCTCAAATGATCATAGTCTTTCCTTTCCTTGGCTTTCCTTTGTTTAGTTGAGTCATACTGTTCCCTTTAAAACTAACTTGGCTAAATGCTAAGAGAAGCCAATAAAGAAACCAAATAGCCACATGAAAATATGTTCAACATTATTAGCTATTAGGGAAATGCAAATTATAACCAACTATAAACTACTGGTATGATTAAAATAAAAAATACTGACAACACCAAATGTTAGTGAGGATGCACAGAAACTGAATCACTCCTACATTCCTGGTGGAGTGCAAAATGGTATAGCTACTCTGGAAACCATTTTGGCAATGTCTTAACAAACTAAATAACTATAACTAAACCAAGTAATTGCATTTTTGGGCATTTATTCCAGAGCAATGAAAACTTATGTTCACATAAAAATCTTTGCAACAATTTTATTGCTAAAAATTTTGGGAAAAGACAGATATTCTTCAATGGGTAAATGGTTAAATAACCCATAGTATAACTGTACCATAACAATGATGAAAAGAAATACACTATTGATATATGCAAAAACTTGAATGGATTGCAAAGCATCTTGCTGAGTCAAAAAGCCAATCTCAAATGGGTACATGATGGATTTTTCAATACATAATATTTTTGAAAGGAGATTTTTTGAGATACAGAGAATAGATTGGTGATTGCCAAGGGTTAGGAATGGGCATGGAAATGTGGGAGGGAAGTAAGTGAGGTTATATGATGAATCCTTGTGGTGGTAAAGAAGTTCAGTATCTTGACAGCTATGATTCTGTGATCACACACACACACACACACACACGAGCACAGGTAGAACTAAGGAAATTTGAATAAGAGCAGTGAATTGCACCAATGCAATATCCTGGTTGTGATATTACACTGTACTTTTGTGAAATGTTACCATTAGGGGAAACTACACAACAGGGGCATGGGAACTTGCTGTATCATTTCTTGCACCTGTGAGGGAATCTATAATTATTTCAATAAAAATTTCAGATGAAAAAAAATCCCAATGGCACAAAGTTCTTATTACCTATTATCTGAACGGTGGAAACCAACATCAAGGCAGGCATTTCTTCATAGTCCCTTGAACTGGCCTCCACCACCCTAATTGATCATCACGTGGTCAGAGTCATCTTATTTTCCACCTTTCAGAACCTGGATGATGAGTTCTGTTTTTAGACATCTGAAAAAGTCCAGGTTCTAACATTGCTAGCTACTCAGGACTCTTCCACTCAGTTCTGGTTTTTCTTTTTCATTTCTTTTCTTTTCTTTTCTTTTCTTTCTTTCTTTCTTTTTTTTTTTGAGGCTGAGTCTCACACTGTCACCCTGGGTAGAATGTTGTGGCATCATAACTCATAGCAACCTCGAACTCCTCTGTTCAAGCTGTCATCCTGCCTCTGCCTCCAAAGTAGCTGGAACTTCAGGTGCCCAACACAAGGCTAGTTTTTCAATGTTTAGTAGAGACAAGGTCTCATTCTTGCTTAGGCTGGTCCTGAATTGTGGAGCTCAAACAATCACCTGCCTCAAGCCTCTCAGAGTAGTAGGATTACAGGTGTGAGCCACACCACTAAACTGGATCAGTTCTGGTTTTTAGTTTGAGAGATCCACCTCATTCATAGCCCACCATGGGCTGCCCAGCCGGGAAGCTGGTGGGCTGCAGTCCCCAGTGGTCGGTAGCATAGGACCTGATGTAGAGCTATTCTTATTGTGGTAAACTTCCTCAGTGTTTGCATATCAGTAAATGATTTGATTTTTTTCATCAATTTTAAAGTTTAGCTTAGTAGGATATAGAATTAAGGGCTGAAAATTGTTTTGTTTAGGCAGATTAAAGGTAAATGAACATTGTCTTCTGGCTTGAAAAGTTTTATTTGAGAAGTCTTCAGTCACCCTGGTGGATTTACCCCTGTAGGTCAATTGCTGCTTACTCTGAGCAGCTTGCAGAATCTTCTCTTTGTCTTGACTTTGGTAAGGTTCATGACAATATGCACTGGAGAAAGTCTATTTGAATTGAGGCAACCTGGGGTCATATCAGAGTCATGAAAGGAGTGCATCAGAATCTTTGGTGATATTTGGGAAATTTTCAATTATGATATCTTCTAGTAGGGCTTCCATTCCTTTGGGGCCTTCTTCTTTCCGTTCTGGGATATCTATAACTTGTATGTTTGAATGCTTCATGAAGTCCCATAATTCTGCCAGTGAACATTTTGCTTTCTCTCGCTTCTTTTCTATTTCTTTAACTGCCTGAGTTAGCTCAAGAGCTTTATTCTCTACCTCTGAGCTTCTATCTTCTGCATGGTCTAATCTGTTATCAATAATTTCTATTGCATCTTTAAGTTCCCTGATTGCTTCAATTCCTTAAGCTCTGCTATATCATTTCTATATTCTTCATATTGTTCATCTCTTATTTTATTCCATTTTTGGATTTCCTTTTGTTTTTTTCCCAATTTCTCAGCAATTTCCTTCATTGTTTTTACCTTCCATACTTTAAATTCCCTTTCTGTAATTTCTATCATTTCTTTATAGATAGAATCCTCTGCAGTAGCTACCTCATGATGCCTTTTGGGGAGGGGAGTTGCTCTCTTCTGGTTTTAACAAACATAATGACTTTCATCAGTCCTGCATATATACATATATTGGACTGCAAATTTTATTTTCTAATGTCAATTTAAGAACTGTCCAGGGTGCTGAAGTAACTTGCCTAAGTTTGACTTCGAGTCACTGGCAGGTGTTACAGCCATAATGAAATAAAGAAAACCTTGGACAGCTCTCAAAGCCTAAGAGGTGAAGGAAGCCAATGAATAGCTAAAGATAGATTTTATGAGTTATGTTTTTAAATGTTTTAATAGCTTCTTTTAGGGCAGATCTCCATTTTAGTTACATTTTCCCATTAAAGGGAGACTGGAATTTTTTGAGAAGATTTTACAATGTTAGGCCCTAAGATTTTGGCATCTTACAATAGTTATTACAATTGTAGATATTATACAGCCAGAGAATAACCTCAGAAATATGACCTAAAAAAGTAGTTTTTCTATAATCTCTGCAATTATCTTTACAGTAAGATTTCTGATCTTGTGGCTGATACAATCATATGTGTACACAGAACCTCACTATCTCTTTTTGTGGGTTCATGTCATAAGTTTTTAGTTATGGCTTTACATTTTCCAATAGATACCTAGCTATTACTAAATTATCACCCATGATGTTGTGAATTTTCCTCCTATGTGTGGTGAGTGTTTTATTTACCATTTTTCAAGTAATATCTATGGTTATGGTGATGAAAGCAGAAGGTTAACACAATTGACTCAAACTCCAAGGCAGCATTATATTTAGCTACATACTATGTAGATCACAGGTCAGCTATGTAGGATGGTGCTGAGATAGCAAGCAGAAAATACATACAGATTAGCAGGAAAAGTCCTTATTTTCTTAGAATATTTCTTTTTTAATTTCAAAATATTAGGGGGTATACATGGTTTGTTTACTTACTTTGTTTTTGTACAGATTGAGTCAAATTTATAAGTGTGCCCTTTACCCAGATAGTGTGCACTGTATCCAATAGTGAAGTTATCCATCCCCTCCTCTCCAGTTCCTCTGGTTGATTTTCCTTGAGATTTACTTATGTGCTCTTAAGTGTTGATCAATTAGTTCCAGTTTGGTATTCAGTACATGTACTAGTTTTTCCATTCTTGTGATGTTTCACTTAGAAAAGTGGTTTCCAGTTCTATTCAGGTTGTCAAAAATATACTACCAGATTGCCATTTTCATGGCCAAGTAGTACGCCATAATATGTATATACCACATTTTATTAATTCATTATGTATTGGTGGGCACTTAGGTTGTTTCCATGTCTTTATGATTGTGAATTGTGTTGCTATAAACATTCAAGTACAGGTGTCCTTTTAACAAAATGCGCTTTGTTTCCTTTGGCTATACACCCAGCAGAGGGATTATTGGAACAAATGGTAGGTCTACTTTTAGTTCTTTGAGGTATTTCCATAAAATTTTCCATAGATGTTGTACTAGTTTTGCAATACCACCAACAATGTATGAGTTCCTTTCTCTTTGTGTTCATGCCCACATCTGTTCTTTTGAGACATTTTATTTTTTATTTTTTAAATTTCAGATTAATATGAGGGTACAAATGATTAGGTTACATTGTTTGCATTTGTTAGGAAATGTTCAAGTTGTAGTTGAGCCCTTCACCCAGGGGCTATGGTGTATAACCTTACATTGTGCCCATTATGTGAGGGCTTACCAATCTTCCTCCCTCCTGCTCTATCCCCTTTTTCTCTTCCCCAACTCCTCCACTTGAATTTAATTTTGTTTTTCTTTAATGTGGGAGTGTTTGTTTATCTAATGGTTTAATATTAGTATTGCATACTCTGGATACTTGCTCTTCCATTCTTGTGATGCTTTACTGAGAATAATGTTCTTCAATTCTATGCAGGTAAATATAGAAGATGTAAAGTCTCCATCTTTTTATGGTTGAATAGTATTCCATGGTACACATATACCACAGTTTATTAATCCATTCATGAGTTGATGGGCACTTGGGTTGATTCTACATCTTGGTGATTGTGAATTGAGCTGTAATGAACATTCTAGTGCAACTGTCCTTATGGTAAAAGAATTTTTTTTTCTTCCAGTTAGATATCTAGTAATAGGATTGTGGGATCAAATGGAAGGTACTTTTAGTTCTTTGAGGATTCTCCTTACTTCTTCCCACACACATTCTATGAAGCAAACATCACCCTGATACCAAACCCAGGAAAGGACCCCATGAAGAAAGAAAACTACAGACCAATGTCATTAATGAATATTGATGCAAAAATATACAATAAAATCCTAGAAGACAGAATATAGCTACACATTAAAACAAGTATACATCATGATCAGGTGGGCTTTATCCCAGGTATGCAGTGTTAGTCCAACATACGTAAAGTCATAAATGTAATCATCACACAAATAGAAGCAAAAAAAACCCATATGATTTTCTTAATAGATGCAGAAAAAGCATTCAACAAAATTCATCATCCTTTTCTGACAAGAACACGTAAGAAAATAGGCATAGATGGCACATTTCTTAAACTGATAGAGGCCATGTACCACAAACCCACAGTCAATATTGTATTGAATGGAGTAAAACTGAAAGCATGTCCACTTAGAACTGGAACCATACAAGGAGGTTCATTATCTTTATTGCTATTCAACATAATTCTGGAAGTTCTAGCCAATGCAATCAGGCAAGAGAAGGATACTAATGGTATTCAAATGAGGGCAGAGGAGGCAAAACTCACTCTTTGTTGATGATATGATCGTATGCTTAGAAAAGCCTAGGGACTCAACCACAAGGCTCCTGGAAGTGATCAAGGAATACAGTAACATCTCAGGATATGAAATCAATGTCCACAAATCAGTAGCATTCATATACTCCAAAAGAGTCAAGCTGAGAATTAAATCAAAGACATAGTAGCTTCAGAGAAGCATGGTAATACAACGAGATGCCCTAAGAAATTGCCTGCATTCCAGACAAACTTTTCCTTACTGAGATTATAGAGAAGTAGCCTGATTGTTGTGTCTGCTGGTGGAAGCATTCCTCCCTCTCCAATTAAGACCTCTAGAAAGCAGGGCATAAAGTAGCAAGAACAAGAAGCAAAGTCTTTCCTACTGGGTCACAAGGGGTATTGATGAGTAGTATTGCTTCTTTTTCCACTTCTTGATTCCTGGACCCATAAATCCTGACTATTGGAGTAGCACTGTATATTAGATGTTTATTCAGAGCATATAGCCTCTGGTGAACTTTGCCCCCAGTCTTACAAGGTATTGCCATATGGATGGCACTGTAATTGAGTCTTCAAAGGAATTCTGCCATTCTATCAAGCTAGCTGCTTAAGGATGATGGAGGCCTAGCAAGATGAATAAATTACATGATCATGGTTCCATTGCTATGCTTCTTTGTGAGTTGAGTACATTGGTCAGAAACAGTGCTGTATGGAATCCCATAAAGATGACTAACACATTTTATAAGTCCAAGGATGGTAGTTTTGGCAGAAGCATTTCATGAAAGGAAAGCAAATCTGTATCCGGATTAAGTGTTTACTCCATTAAGGGACATAATTCTTCTGATTCCATGATGGATACAATCCAATGTAATCAACCTGCTACCAAATAGCTGTCTTATCACCTCAGGAAATGTTGCCACATACACATTCAACTCTCCTATTCTCTACAGTCTCTCCAGGAATAGTAGGTTGATTCTGATTTGTTCTTTTCTTAGGTAGAGGCAGTTCCAATGGCTTCCATTCAGCCTTTCCAGGCAAGCTGTCCTCACTCTATAGGTCAGGGAGCCAGTGTGCAAATTCTGCCAGCTGCTAAGTATGTCTATTTTAATATGCATTCTGGGACTGGGGAAATAACCATAGGATGAGTTCAGAGACCTACTGGTACACTGTGAGAAAGTTCTGAGCTAAAACTCCACACACTGCTGGACTTTCATAAGCCCCTATTCTGATTAGAGGGCCACAGTGACATTTTGGGTTTCCTAGAATCAATGTCAGCTCAGGGACAGTGTCCAGTAGTTCCTGGAGGATCTGATTATTTCCTTTTCCCCAATGCACAGATATGCTGGTAAAAGGCTGTAGGTCTCTTTGTGAAAGGCTTAAAGAAAGATAAACAGTGCAAATTTTTGATAGTGTACAGTATAAATTTTTGGTAATATACAGGGATCTTTCCTTGAAGGGACTTGCACTTCCCTTCTTTTAGGGGGTTCTGGTTCTGTAACCAGAATCAATTCTGGGAATTGCTTGAGGGCCTATGACTGTCAGTTTTTACTATTTGAGTTATACTTTAGTTAACTTGATCTGGAATTTTTTTATTTAGACAGATCAAGTAAAAATATAGTGGTCTTTCTATCTATGTATTTGACTTATAGGAATGCCATGTTAGATTAGCTGATGCCATTGGTCTGCACATGTCAGACTATTCTGATTGCTGCTGTGAATCCTCTGTCTATCTGGGTCCTCAGTGGATCAGATGATACCCACTAACTCACATTGATGAGGGTGAAGTTTCTTTACTCAGTCTACTAATTCACATGCTAATCTCTTCTGGAAACATCCTCAAAGACACACTCAGAAACATTTACCAGCTATCTGGGTATCCTTTAACTCAGTCAAGTTGAAATGTAAAATAAGTCATTATACAATCTAAGGCCTCTTAATCCTCCTCATCTTTTCTTTTCTTTCTAATAAGTTATCCAATATTTTCTCTTTTGGAAAACATTTATTTAGTGGTCACTATGTTATAATCAAGTATTTGGAATACACTGATGAATAAGATAGAGCTCTATCCTTCAAGAGATGGATATATGAACAGTTCACTCTAATGCTTTAAAAGTAGCACACACTACACTGAATTTAGATTTCAGAGGAGGGATACATCATATCTGGTGTTAAGGAAAACCTTTAAAAGAAGTAACATTTGAATCTGGCCCTGAAACTGAGGATATGAGGGATGCTAATAAGAGCAATGCATTATAGGTGCAAGAGATTGCATAAAGAACCAGAAGTGAGTACCAGAAGTTACATATTTTGGAAAACAATAAAGTGTCTAGTTGGTATTTAACACAGAATAAGCAAGAAATAAGCTTAGAAAGTTAAAGTGGTCTTAGATTATTGAATATTTTGTTTATTTCTCTTTTCAGTTTTATCAAGTTTTGCTTCATGTATATTAAAACTATGTTATTGTAAACTGTCCTCTTTACTATTGTGAAATGTTCTCTTAGTCCTGGATACGTTACTTTCCCTGATGCCTACTTTATATTAATCTAGTCCCACCACATTTCTTTTGATTGGTGCACAGGGTACACTTTGTCTATTTACTTATCATCTCATTTAAAGTGAATTTCTACTGGACAGCATATAGTTAGGTCTTGATTTTATTAATCTATCTTTTAATTGGTGTACTTACACCACTTATATTCAATGTATTTATTCGTAAATTGGCACTAAAATCTGCCAATTTATTTTCTCATTTTCTGTCTGTTCCCTCTTTTTCTATTTTCTCTCTCTTTTTTTCTTTTGTTGAGTATGGGTTACACAAACATTTTGTAGGATTATATCTTTATTTAATTTTAGCATTTTTGAGTATGTTTTTGTACAGTTTTTTTGGTAGTTGCCCTAGATATTATCTGTAGACATACTGGATCTACAGTATTGGCCTGCATGGTGTTAATAGTCCTGATTTCTGTGCTTATTGGAAGAGAAGAAGATACAACAAAATGGAATATGGATTTCTAATATAGCCACAGTCTACTGGAGCTGAGCCATGGCTATTCTTTCTAGATGGGGAATGTGGTTTCAAGTTCTCCATGGTTTTCACTACCTGATTGATCCCCAAGCTGATGCCAGTGTCACTTGTTATCTGTCATGTTACATACAGTCTGCTTGTAATTTAGGTTATCTGTCTCATACCTGTGGGCATAATCATAACTAAAGTTATATCATAACATTTACCAGAAAATATTTAGGAAGTTGATTCAGGAGAGTCTCCAGCATCATTCTCCTGCTATTAACCCATATATATTCCAATGACACTGGCTTCAATTTAGGGATCAATAAGGTAATGGAAACTACATTCCCCACCTAAAACAATGCCAAACTTCTTGGAATTGTTGTTTACACTCACTTTCTCTAATTTCTTCTTCTTCTTCTTCTTTTGGAGACACCCTCGGTAAAGTGCTGCAGCATCACAGCTCACAGCAACCTCAAACTCTTTGGCTTAAGTGATTCTCTTACCTCAGCCTCCCAAGTGACTGAGACTACAGGTGCCTGCCACAATGCCTGGCTATTTTGTTGTTGTTGTTGTTGCAGTTGTCATTGTTTTTTAGCAGGCTCTGGGTGGGCTTGAACCCTCCAGCCCTAGTGTATATGGCTGGCACCCTACTCACTGAGCTATGGGTGCTGAGCCTCTAGTTTTTTATCTTCCATTCACTTCTTAATCCAAGCTTTTTCCTCCATTGTATCGCACTGATTGACACTGTGCCATGGTGAGCTACATGTGGCTAGATCAAGTGAACATGTTTCTGTTTCCTCCTTTCCTTCTCTTTCCCAGCTTTATTGAATTATAATAGCCAAATAAAAATTGCATATATTTAAGGTTTGCAACATGAGGCTTTGATACACATATACATTATGAAATAATTACCATAATACAGCTAATTAATATATCTATTGCCTCACCATTTTAAGTTAACCTTTTTTGTGTGTGTATGTGAGAACACTTAAGATCTACTCTTTTAGCAATTTTCAAGCATACAATTCAGTATTATTAACTACAATTACCATGCTGTGCATTAAGTATCCAGAACTTATTTATCCTATATGACTAAATTTTTATACCATTTAACCAACATCTTCCCATTTCCTCTAACCCCCAAGCCCTGGCAAGCACTATTCTACTCTTTGCTTTTATGAGTTCACGTTGTTTAGATTCCACATGTAAGTGAGATCAAGCAGTATTTGTCTCTTTGTGATTAGCTTATTTCACTTAGCATAATGTCGTCCGTGTTCATCTGTGACATGACTGGATTTGCTTCTTTCTTAAAGCTAAATAATTTCCCATTATGTGTGGTGTATATGAGGGTATGTGAGTGTTTGTGTGAGTGTGTATACACAGGACACCAAAAAATGTATACACATTTTAAGAAAGCAATATATAATATTATTAATAATATATTATGTAATATTAATAGTATAATAATAACAATAATATTGTGAATAACACCTCAGTGAATATGAATATGTAGCTATCTCTTCAAGATACTGATTTTATTTCCTCTGGATATATACCTAGAAGTGCAATTGTTATATCATATGCCAACTCTATTTTTAATGTTTTGAGGAATCTCATTAACTGTTTTCCATAATGGCCGAACCAATTTACCTTCCCACCAACAGTGTACCAGAGTTTCCTTTTCTCCACATGCTGGTCAAAACTTGTTTCTTTTTTTTTTTTTTTTCAGCCATTCTTACTTGTGTGATGTGATATTTTATTGTGGTTTCAATTTGCATATTCCTGGTGATTAGTGATGTGGAGCACTTTTTCATATACCTGTTGGCATTTGTACATCATCTTTTGAGAAATGTATATTCAGGACCTTTGCCCACTTTTAAATTTGGATATTTGCTTTTCTACTATTGAGTTGCTTGAATTCCTTATATATTTTGGATATGGGTATTAACCTCTTATCAGATGTATGGTCTGTGAATATTTTCTCCTATTCCATAGGTTGTCTTTACTCTATTGATTGTTCCTGTAATGATGGTCACACTTTCTAGTTAAATAATAAAGAAATTATTAACTCATGGTTTCTCAGTAAGGATTAAAATCAATTGCAATCTTTCTCTCTCTCTTTCTTTCTCTGCCTTGCAGACTTACTATCAGGCCTCCCACCCCCTGTCCCGTGGAGTTCTCTTTTCACAAACCAATGCAAAGAGCATACAGAAAGAAAAAATGCAAATTCTTTCTCTTTATATTTCATCAGCTCTCTGCCATTCAGAATTTGTTCCTATGGCCTCAAGTGGTTCCTGAAAAGCTCCTGGACAGATAACAAGGCATGAACATCAGGAATCTGGATCAGAAACATATGTAAATTGTCTATCTTCAACCTTGCTAGAGGAAAAATGGATACAGCATTTACATTCACAATACCTTGTGAATTTTGCTACAATTAAATTTTTCTCTCTATCCCCCTTAAATTCATGTAGCCACTTGATGTTATGGTGGGCATACTTGCTAACATCTCTCTGCTCTTTTCTCTCTCTCCCCACTCTTTCCCACTCCCTTACTCCCTCTCTCCTCCTAAGGAGATAAAGGAAAGTTTATACTTCCATATTATAATCTTGGTCTAGAGAAATTCTTTACTTGTCCCATGGAGCAACTACTGAACTTTCCATTGTAATAGTTCCATTTTGGGGGTATAAGTTTTTTAGTCTGATGCAATTTCACTTGTTTTTCCTGGGAGGCTTTTTAATGACTGAAACTTTTGTTGCTTATGTTTTTGGTGTCATATTAAAAAAAATCATTGCCCAGACTAAAGTCAAGAGGCTTTCCCCCTATGATTCCTCTTAGCAGTTTTATAGTTTCAGGTATTCCATTTAGGTCTTTAATCCATTATGAGTTGATTTTTGCACATGGTATGAAGTAAAAGTCAAATTTCTTTCTTCTACAAGTGACTATCCAGTTTTCCCAACACCATTTACTGAAAAGACTATCTTTCCTCATTATGCATTTTGGCCCCTTAGTGGATCAATTGTCCATAAAAATGTGAATTTATTTCTGGATTTTCTATTGCATTCTGTTGGTTTATATGTCTGTTTATAGTCTAGGACCATACTATTATAATTACTATATTTTTTGATTACTAGAGCTTTGTATAATATTTTGAAATCAGGGAGTGTGGTGCCTCAAGCTTTACTCAAGATTACTTTGGTTACTTGGAGTCTTTCATGGTTCCATATATGTTTTATGATTGCTTTTCTATTTCTTTAAAAAAAGTTCAAAGTTTAAAAAGTAAAAAAAGGAAAGGCTTATAGAATAAGGACATAAAGAAAATAGTTTTGTACATTTGTACAATGTGTTTATGTTTCTAGCTAAGCATTATTACAGAAGAGTCAAAAAGTAAAAGAAATAGAAGTTTATAAAGTAAAAACATTTTAGTAAGTTAAGGTTGTTACTGAAGAAACATGTTTTTAAATAAATTTAGTATAGCCTATTATACAGTGGTTCTAAAGTCCAAACAATGTCCCATGTCCCAGACTTTACATTCACTTACCACTAATTCACTGACTCACTCAGAGTAACTTCTACTCCTGCAAGCTCCATTCATGGTAAGTGGCCTATGCAAGTATGCCACATTTTATCTTTTACACCATATTTTTACTGTACCTTTTCTATGTTTAAATATACAAATGCTTACTATTTTCTTACAATTGTCTAGAGTGTAGACTCTACACTATTGAGCATGGTAACACCCTGTGTCTGGGCAGGTTTGTAGCCCAGGAGCAATGTGGTACACCATATGGCCTAGGTGTGTAGTGGGCTTTGCACTCTATGTTTGTATAAGTACACTCTATAACAATGTTTTCACAATAGTGAAATTGATTCAGGGCGGGTGGTGCCCCAGCCAGCTTTGCGGAACTGAGGGGAGGACCTGTGGTCTTGCCCTGTAGTGGTGCGGCAGCAGCTGACAGAGAAACTAACTGGTTGGAAGGTAGGCAGAAGGGGAGCCCTGCAGGAGGCTCCAGTGGCTGAGGGCCAGACAACTGCTACTGGGGACACCTCCAGGTTGCCAGCTCAGGGAGTGCTGTGGTGCTTCCCCCGCTGGCCTCTGGCTCCCTCTCCTTGCACTTGTGGCTGAACAGGGAACTCCCTATTTCCCAGGCCTGGTCCAATTTATATAGATTTCCTAGGCTTGGTCAATTTCAGGTAAGGTTCCCCAGGTCTGGTCAATTTCATGTAAGTTTCTTAAGCCTTTGAAGAATGGGCTTGCATCCATTCATTTGTGGGGCTATATATGTACTCCTAGGCAAAGGACCCAGAGAGGAGATTTTTTTCTGACTTTAGTTTTTTCTCTCTGCCAATAGCTCTGGTGTTTTCTCAGTATTCTTTAATGTAAAATAAATCCTGTCTTACCACTGATCTGTGGCCCCTGGATTCATTCTTCCAAGTTCTGAGACCAAGGACTTACTGAAGAAGAAATTCCGGTATCAAAATCACCTATCAACAAATTTGCCAGAGTGTTATCCTCATTGTTAAGTGACACATAACTATAGATCTCTTACTTCCTTGGTTAAAATTGTTCCTAAATAGCATATTAATTTTTATACTATTGCAAATGGGATTTTTTTTTTTTTTTGAGACAGAAACTCACTATGTTGCTTTGGGTCGAGTGCCACAATGTTACAGCTCACAGCAACCTCCAAGTCTTGGGTGTAAGCGATTCTCTTGCCTCAGCCTCCCAAGGAGCTGGGACTACAGGCGTCTGCCACAATGCCCGGCTATTTTTTGTTTGTAGTTGTCATTGTTGTTTGACAGGCCCAGGCTGGGTTTGAACCCACCAGCTCCTTTGTATGAGGCTAGCGCCCTAGCCATTGAGCTACAGGTGCCAAGCCACAGCAAGAAGTCTTTTAATGACTTCATATTATTTCATAATACAGATATAATTTAGCCATTTTTATATGGATGTACGTTTTGTATGTTTTATATTGTTTTTATGAATGTTGTACTTACAATGTTATATATTTTTGCAAGCATTCACAAATTTATCTATAGGCTAGATTCCTTGAAGTGAAACTGCTGTGTTAAAATGAATGCTCATTTAAAATTTGATAGATACTGCTCTATTACCATCCAAAAAGGCTTTCTAGTTTACATTCCTACCAAGAGCAAGAAGGAGTGCTTGCTTCTCTATATATCATCACCTTTGTTACATATTCTCAAACTTTTAAATTATCTTCAATGGAATGTGTTTTAATTTCTCATTTCCTGATTACTAGTAAGGTTATTATCATAAGTTATTATCCTTCTGGATTCCTTCTGTAAATTGTCTATTATTATTCACTGCCTTTTTCTGCAAGGGGGTGGTTTGGGAAACTCATGCTGGCACAGATATTGCAAGTATTTCCCCCAGTCTGTTTTATAATTTTTGGTACTTTTGCTATTCAATTTTACTTTTTTACATAAACTTGTCAGTATATTCCTTTCATTATATATTTAAGCCATCTGGAATTTATTTTGAGGTTTGGGATGAGATAGGAAGCTTACATAACTTGTTCCAAATGGATAGCCAAATTTACCTCCATTATTAATTAAATAGTTCATCCTTTCCACACTTATTTCAAGTGCTACCTTCATCACACATTAAATCTCCATGTGAATACAGATTTTTTGTTTGACAGTATTAGCAAAGTGACAGATAAACATAGTAATTAAGATCTCAGGCTCTGGACCCAGATTACTTGGTTCATTTCCAAGCTCCGCCATTTACTAGCTGTATAAAATATGTAACAAGAGAATAAGAAGCTGTTCTTAGTATTAAATGAAGTATATTATGACCTTGGGACTGTGCCTTGAACATATAAATTGTATACACATATACACACAGAAAGTGATGTATAAATAATAGTTACTATTATTGTTAGTAATAATTTTTTTTCTATACCAGTAGCAGCCATACTATTTCAGTGCAGATACTTGGCAAGTACTTCCTTTTTCTTTTGTTTCCAATTTTTTTTTTGAGACAGAGCCTCAAGCTGTCCCCCTGGGTAGAGTGCCGTGGCATTACAGCTCACAGCAACCTCCAACTCCTGGGCTCAAGCGAGTCTCCTGCCTCCGCCTCCCAAGTAGCTGGGACCACAGGCGCCCGCCACAACGCCCGGCTATTTTTTGGTTGCAGCCATCATTGTTGTTTGGCGGGTCCGGGCTGGGGATTCGAACCCGCCACCTTAGGTGTACGTGGCTGGCGCCTTAGCCGGTTGAGCTATAGGCGCCGAGCCTTGTTTCCAATTTTATTGAAGAAATGATCTCTATGATAAACCATATGATTGGTTCAAAAATAATAGGTTGGGTTAATTATTGGTAGTAAATTGAATTTATAGATTAATTTGGAAAGAACTGACATCTTTATAATATTGAGTTTTGCCATCTGGAATAAAATATGGCTTTCTATGAATATTTTTTCTTTTCATTCTCTTGAAATTCTAATAATTTTACTTATGTAGGTTTAAGGCATTTTTTTGTTTGGTTTATTCCTGGATGATATATAGTTTTTAATCTTGTTATGAATGAGATCTTTTGGACAACATTTTAACTGGTTGCTACCACAAGGAAAAAGTCATTGAAACTGGTAATTTACCTAACTTTTAAACATCTTACTAAACTCTTTTGTTAGGACTAATAAAAATTTCTCATTTTTTTTCCATTGTATTTTCTAGGTAGACAATCATGTCATCTGTATTTAAAGGCAGGTTTACTATCCTTTCAGATATTTGCACCTCAAAACAATACCAAATAATTGTGGTGAAAGCAGATATATCTTTTTCTCAACTAATGCCTTTTATTTCAAATTCTATTCTCTTAGCTTGAATAGTTAGCAATTACCTGGTGTATGTGTACTCGTGCATGTGTATACTTGTGTTTTTTTACTTTAGCTTGCTAGCCAAAGTATTCGTATTTTTGTTTAGGCCTTTCTGTAAGAATCAACATACATGTATGCACATACTGTGTATCTATGAAAACGTAATTTGTTGACCAAATCTGAGGTCATTTTATTCAGGAGTTTATCAGTTTAATAATGATTAATACTATTATTGCTGGAATCTTAACTTGTGTTTTATTGAGAAATGATTTTCTAATTTTATTAAGGTAAAATTGACATAACATAGACTTTAAGCATTTCGGTGGCATTTAGTACATTCAAAATGTGCAATCATCATCTCTCTGTAGTTCCAAACCATTTTCATCACCCCAAAGGAAATCTCATACCCATTAGTCACTCCTCATTCACCCCTCCACCCAGGCAACCACAATTCTGTTTGTTGTCTCAGTGAATTTACCCTTTCTGCATTTTTCATATAAATGGAATTATAGTTTTTGGTCTTTTGTGTCTGGTTTCTTTCATTTAGCATGTTTTGGAGGTTCATCCATGTATCAGTACTTCATTCTTTGTTATGAATAGTATATCATAGAATATATATACCAAACTTTGTTTATCTGTCCATCTGTTGGAAAACATTTGGTTTATTGCCACATTTTTGTGATTGTGAATGGTACTTCTGTGAACACTTGTGTCTCAGTATTTGGGTATCTGTCTTCAAATTTTTCCCCCATACAATTCCATATGAATTTTAGGATGAGATTTTCCATTTCTGTAAAAATAGCCTTTGGGATTTTCACAGGGATTGCATTGGATCTGCAGATCTTTTTGAGTAATATTTCTGTCTTAACAATAGGAAATCTTCCAAAAATGTAGCATGTCTTTCCACTTACTTAGTTCTTCTTTTTATTTCAGCAATGTTTTGTAGTTTTCAATATATGTCTAGCACCTCCATGGTTAAGTAATTAAAACGTTTTATTTGATTTTTAATGCTAATGGCATTGCTTTCCTATGTTCCTTTCTAGATTGTTCATTGCTATTATATAGATTTTTGTCTGTTGATTTTATATTCTGTAATTCTGTTGAGTTCATTTATTAAATCTCATACTTTTTGTGTATTTTTTATGATTTTCTATGTAAAATGTCATGTCATCTCTAAAAAGACATAATTTTTCTTCTTCATTTCATGTTTGAATGCCTTTTATTACCTAATTGCTCTGGCTAGAAATTCCACTACCCTGTTGCATGGCAATGGTGAAAGAAGATGTCATTGTTTTGTTCCTTATTTTAGAGAAAAATCTTCAGCTTTTCACCAATGATGCATGAGCATGATGTTGGTTGTGGAATTTTCATAAATGCCCGATATTCCTAGTTAGTTGAATATTTTTAATCATGAACCCTGTTAGATTTTGTCAAATGTTTTTCTTTCCTGTATCATTTGAGATCATATTTTTTTTCTTTTTATTAATGTGTTGTATTGCATTGACTAATATCTGTATGTTAGACCATCTAGCATTCCTGGTGTAAATCCCACTGGGTAAGGATGTATAATTCTTTTAATATTGACTGTCTTTGACTGTCCAGTAATTTGTTGAGGGTTTTGCATTTATATTCATAAGAGATATTAGTCTATGATTTTTTTTAGCTCACTTTTTCTCCTTCAGTAGAGTGCTGTGGCGTCACAGCTCACAGCAACCTCCAGCTCTTGGGCTTAGGCGATTCTCTTGCTTCAGCCTCTCGGGTAGCTGGGACCACAGGCACCTGCCACAACACCTGGCTATTTTTTGTTGCAGTTTGGCCAGGGCCAGGTTTGAACCCACTACCCTCTGTCTATGGGGCCAGGGCCCTACCCACTGAGCCACAGGATCTGCCCTAGTCTATGATTTTCTAGTAATGTCTTTATCTGGCTTTGGCATCATGGTAATGCTTGCTTCTTAGAATGAGTTAGGAAATGTTATCTTCTTTTCTGGAAGATAGATTCTCTAATGTCTAGTTTTTCTTTTAAATATTTAGTGTTATCAGTGAAAGCGTCTGGTTCTAGGTTTTTGTTTGTTAGTAGGATGTTTTTGATTAACAGTTCAATCTCTTTACTTAGGTCTGTGCAGACTTTCTATTCCATCTGGAGTCGTTTTGGTTGTTTGCATGTTTCTTGGAATTTACCCATTTCATCTAGATTATGTAATTTGTTGACATATAATTGCTCATAGAATTCTTTTACATTTCTTTTTATTTCTGTGGATTCTTGAGTGATGCTTCTACTTTCATTTCTGATTTTACTCATTTGAATCTTCCCTCTTTTTTCTTAGTCCATTTAGATAACTGTTAATTTTGTTGATATTTTCAAAGAGCCAACTGTAGATTTATTTCTCCCTAATGTTTTCCTATTTTCTGTTTAGTATATTTATACTATAATACTTATTATTCCTACCTATGCTAGCTTTGAGTTTAGATGCCCTTCTTTTTCTAATTTCCTAAGAAATAAAAATTCATTGTTGACTTAAGCTTTCTTTTCTTTTTCAGTATAAGTATTTAAAGGAAACTAAAAGTTTCTCTTTGATCACTGTTTTTGCTGTGCCAAGAAAGTTTTGATAATTTATTTTCATTTTCTTTTTCTCTCAAAGTATTTTCTAATTTTAACTGCAAATTGGTTCTTTCTGTGTTATTTAATTTCTATATATTGGTTATTTTTTCCTTTTACTTCTGTTATCATTTTTCATGTCACTATAGTGAGAGACACTACTTTGTTTAATTTCAGCTTTTAAAAAATGTATTGAGACTTGTGTCTTAATATATCTTCTACATTGAAAAATTTTTCATATGCACTAGATAAAAAAGTGTATTCTGTTGTTACTGGGTGGAGTATTAGGTATTCTATGTATGTCTGTTAGGTCTAGTTAGTTTTATTTTTTTAAATAGAATTAGGAAGTACATATTGAAATCTGGTACATATATATATTGTATAATGGTCTGGGCTTGTGTACCCATCACCTAAATGGTATCCATTATATCCCATAATTAACCCTATTAATCTTTTCTTCTTTTGAGTCTCTAATGTCCATTATATCATTCTGGGTGTCCTTGCATAGCCACGGTTTAGCTCCCACTTATGAGACAAATCATGCAGAGTTTGTTTTTTTTTTTCTGTTCCTGAGTTACTTCACTTAGCATCATGGCCTCCAGTTCCATCCAAATTGCTGCAAAATACATTATTTCATTTTTTTCCTCATGGTTTAGTAGCAGTCTATAGTGTGTGTGTATGTGTGTGTATTATATTTTCTTTATCCAGTTATTGGTTGATGATCACGTAGGTTGATTCCATATCTTTGTGATTATAAATTGTGCTATGATAAACATGCAAGCACAAGTCATCTTTTGATGTAATGATTTCTTTTCCTTTGGTTAGATAAACAGTAGTGAGATTGTAGGATTGAATGGTAGATCCACTTTTAGTTTGAGAAATCTCCATCCTGATCTCCATAGAGGTTGTAATAATTTATAGTCCCACCAACAGTATATAAGTGCTTCTTTTTCGCTGCATCATCACTAATATCCATTATTGTTTTGTTTTTTAATAATGGCCATTCTAATTAGAATAAGGAGGTAAAGCATTGTGGTTTTAATTTGCATTTCATTGATGATTAATAATGTTGATTTTTTTCATGTTTGTTGGCTATTTGTACATCTACTTCTGAAAAATACCTGCTCATTTCATTTGCCCACTTTTTGGTTGTAGCCATCCTTGTTGTTTAGCAGGCCTGGGCTGGATTCGAACCTGCCAGCTCAGGTGTATGTGGCTGGTGCCTCAGCTGCTTGAGCCACAGGCACCGGACCTTGCCCACTTTTTAATGTTTTTTTTTTTTTTCCTGGCTGAGTTGTTTGAGTTTCTTATAGATTTTGTATATTAGTCCTTTGTCAGATAGATTGTGAATATTTTTCCAGTTCTGTAGGATATTTATTTACTCTTTTGACATTGATTTTGCTGTGAATAAACTTTTTAGTCTAATTAAGTCTAATTTATCTATTTTTGTTTTGTTGCATTTACTTTGAGGTCTTACTCATAAATTCTTTTCCTAGGTCTAGGACTTTATAGTACCATCCAAGTCTTTTACTTCATTATTGGTAGTCTTTCTAGTTGTTATGTTCACGATTGAAAGTGGGGTGCTAAACTCTTCAAATATTTCTATAGTACTGTTTATTTATCGCTTTAACTTTGTCAGTTTTTGCTATATATATTTTGGGACTATGTTATTATATATGGGTATATTTAGAATTGTTATATTTTACAGCAATTTTACTGTAGTGAGTCTTCCTGTGAATTTCTTTGAGTTTATCTTACCTGCAGTTTATTGAACATTTTCTATGTGTAGATTTACGCTATTCATCAAATTTGGGAAATTTGAAGCCATACGTAATTTAAATATTCCTTCCTTTGGTTCTTTCTTCTATATTTCTGGGACTTCCATTATGCATATGTTTATATGCTTGATGCTATCCCAGGTTTTTTTTTTTTTTTTTTTTTAGCCTCTGTTCACTTTCTTTATTCTCTCTCTCTGCCCCTTAAAACTAGATGATCTTATGGACCTGTCTTTGAGTTTACTGATTCTGCCTTTTGTATATTCAAATCTGCTATTGAAACTCTAGTAAATTTTTCAACACAGTTATTCTACTTTTTCAACTTCAAAATTTTCACTTGGCTCCTTTTTATAACCTCTCTCAATAGTGATATTCTATCCTTGGTAAGAGGTTATTATCCTGGTTTATTTTAATTCTTTGTCCTTGATTACCATGAGCTTTTTGAACATAACTTAAAACAGCTGACATAACATCATTATCTAGTATGTACAATGTCAATGCTTCCTCAGGGATGGTTTCATTTAGCTTATTTTGTCTTTGAATGGGCCATATTTTCTTGTTTCTTTTTATGCCTTGTAATTTTTTCTTAAAAACAGGAAATTTTGAATAGCATAATTTGGAAACTCTGGAAATCATATTATTCCCTTCCCCAGGGTTGCAGTTACTGCTTGCAATGGCTATTTGTTCGTTTAGCAACTCTTTTACATTATTTTCATAAAATCTGTATTCTTTGTTGTGTGTAACCATTGATGTCTGTATTTCATTATTTTAGTTATCAGATGGTATTTGAGAGGGTTTCTTTAAAGTCCTGAAGCCATAAAAGAAAAACAAATTAAAGAAAAAAATAATTTTTTGTAATAGAAGCTTGTCTCTGTGTTGTGTCATTCTTTTAATGTTTAGCTAGGCTGTTAATATGTCTGCCTTAAACTTTACTTCCTGCTTGTGAGGAGCCTCAGGGATCAGGGTCACCCAGAGGTGAAAGCTTAGGGTATTCTTAGGACTTTTCTGAGCATCATATATACAGCAGTGAACATGTATATGACCTTCTTGATTCCTAGTTATACACAAGAGATTTAAAAGTCCTTATTTTTCTCTCCCCCTTCTCCTTTCCCAACATCCTCCTTCCTGTGATTTTTACTATTACTTGTGCCTGTTTTTTGTTCTGGATTCCTTTAGCTAACCCTTTGTTTTTACATACTTTCTGAAAATACCACCTAGGAAGCCATTCCAGTCACGTGAATGCTGTAAATTATATGAAATGAAGGCAAGCCCTTGAGTTAATCCTCCAGGTTATGGCCAGACTAGTTGAAACACAATCACAGTTCTTGACAAGTAAAGTCCCCTATTGCTCCCTTTGGCACTAACAACCAGAATGTGGGTTGTCTTCTTCATGGTCACTGCTGATCTGAGAAGTAGAAGATGGTAGGTGGAAAATCTGGAAGGCGGAAAATCTGGAAGGCCATAGAATTTTCTTACTAAATTGCAGTAGCTACTTTATTAAAATTTCTCTTGGTTATTGTAAGTTTGAACTTTCCAGAGTCCTGAAAAGTTGATTCTGACAGTTTTTGTCAGTTAATTTCTTGCTTTTGTGGAGGTAGAGGGCTGTAAGGTCCCTACTCTTGCCATTTTCTGTGACATCACTGTTTGTTAGTTTTTGATATATTTGTTAAAATTTCTTTATTCCTTTTTATTTTCTAGTGGCTGGTAATTTACAATTTCTATTTTTATTCTACTTATGGTTACTTAAAATTTTTAGTTTTGTCAATTTTATAAAAAGCAAACACCTGTGTTTATAAAGCAAACACCTGTGTAGCCATGATTTAGTTCAAGAAACAACATTACCAGTACCTAAAGGCCCACTGTGTGTCCCTTGAAAATCACTGCACTCTAATTCTTTTATAAAGTTATATTCTGAGTTTTTGATTAGAGTGACTTTGTTTTATTATAGTTTGTCACCCATATGGGCATTCCTACACAATATTGTGTAGTTTTCCACATTTTAAAGTATCATATAAGTGTATATGTCTGCTGTATATGTTTTATCTCTTTAATTTTTATTGGGCTTTTCTTATTTCACTCAATATGATATTTGTGAGAATCATTCAGGTTTGGTAAAGTGACAGAGCAAATATTTTGCTCATTAAAAAATTAGACTGTTTGCCTTTTAATTATTGAGATGTGCTTGATACAGTTTCTATACAAGTCTTTTGTCAGATGCATGTTTTGTAAATATTTTCTCTCAGTCTGCAGCTTACCCTATTCATTTTCTTAACAATTACCTTTGTAAAATCAAAGCTTCTAATTATAATGAAGTTGAATTTATCACCCTTTCTTTTGTATGTTATGTTTATTGTGTCCTATTTTAAAATATCTTCCTATTCTAAAGTCACTCAAATTTTCTCTTAAGTTTTCTTCTAGAACATTTATAATTTTAGCTCTTACACTTAGTAGACCTGAGTGATCAATTTCATGTTAATATTTTTTATAGGGAGAGAGTTAGTGGCCAAGGTTGTTTTTTCTTTTCTTCCCTTTTTGTTTTTTGCAAATGGATATCGTATTGTTTAAGATCCCTTTTTTGAAATAATCATCCTTTCCCTACTCAATTGACTTTTCAACAATTAGCCGTATTTGTCTGGGCCTATTTCTACATACTTTACTCTGTTTCATTGACCTATATATCTGTGTAGGTCAATAATACTCTAGTGATACTATACTGTATACTGTACTTTGACTTTAATTTGGGCAGTGTAAGTCCTACAACTATTATTTTATTTTTCAATATCTTTTTGGCTATTTTATATTCCTTGCATTTCCATATGAATTTTAGAATCAGCTTTTCAATGTTTACAAAATAGTCTGCCAGAGTTTTCATTGGCACTACATTGAATCTTGATCTGTAGAGATCAATATTAACAATAATAAAACTTCTGATCTGTGAATATGGTATATCTCTCCCTTTATTTAGGTCTTCTTTGATTTCTCCCAACAATGTTTTGTAAATTCTGTTTTTCATAGCTTCCAAATCTATTGTCAATTCATTTCTTAAAATTCAATGTTTTTTTTTTAATATAAATATATATTTGGCAGTTTTTGGCCAGGGCTTGGTTTGAATCCACCACCTCCTGCATATGGGGCCAGCGCCCTACTCCTTTGAGCCACAGGCGCCACCCCATTTGAATATTTTTTGAATGTTATTTGGAAGCACTTCACTTTTTGCATGCTATCATATATATAGTAACTTTTAAAAATTTCACTTCAATTTCTGAGTGTGTATAGCTAGTATACAGATATGCAATTAATTTTGTGTATTAACTTTTATACTGTCTAATTTTTTCAAAATGCACATATTAGTTCTAGTAGCTTGTGGATTCTCTAAGATTTTCTACAAAAACTATCATGTCTTCTGCTAATTCAGATAGTTTTATCCCTTCCTTCCAAAATCTCTTCTTGTTTTGTCTGTATCTTTTCTTATTCTGCTGGTTACAGGTAAAACAAGCATAGATCTTAGAAAGGAAAGGATAAAACTGTATCTTTTACCTGTATCTTTATCTTATTCTATTACAATGTTGAGTATAATCTAACTTCATGTAATATTATAGTACTTTAATATAATATACGAGCCATATAATGGAATACATTACTTCTGTCTCCTTAAGCCTTTGTAATATATTTTCTGTCCATTTTACTCCTACATATATTTTAGGCCCTATACTATGCTATTATTATTTTTGATTTATACTTACCTTTTCCCCTTCTTTTACTTGTAATTTTATTTGTCAAAGTAGCACTGCATAAGCTGTTTAGAAACTAGGACACAGCTTACACAGCATCTTAAATTCATATATATTATCAGCTGCAAATTCAACAGGAAAAAAATTGCACTGAGTTACTCATCTTCTCTTTTTTTTTTAAAAGAAATAAAAAATTATGTCAGTTTGGTCTAATCTGAGACCTGAGTGTTTTGAGGCATATTGCTAACCCTATTATTAAGTTTTAATATTTACAAGTGCCTACTTTATTTATTTATTTATTTTGTAGTTTTTGGCCAGGGCTGAATTTGAACCCACCACCTCTGGTATATGGGGCCAGAACCCTACTCCTTTGAGCCACAGGCACTGCCCACAAGTGTCTACTTTAAAAAGTAATAAAGTGGCTGGTTGTGTCTACAACCTTCTATTCTGTGATGACACCACATAAAAAAACTTTCAGAAAAGAAGCCAATCTTCATTTTTTAGTAGCATGTAACAGACATCAATGTACCAAGAATCTTATAAATGTCATATGATGTTTACTGATACCTAAATTATTGTCAGAATAGAATTAGCTGTAAAAGAAAAGAAAAATCACTTGTCAAATCAGAATTTACAAACTAACCTTTCTATTTTGCAGAACTCCTTCTTTTAATATTTTAAGGAAAAATGTGGATATAGTAAATAATAATACACAAATTTATGCTTTGCATTCTTCCTCTACCAATTTGTGCCTGCTCAAAAAATTAGAAATCCTATGAAAACTAAAATTTCATGATGAAAATTATAGCATAATAAAGTCCAAAACAAGTTATGGTGCTGTTGGTTTTCAAAAATCTTCAAGGCCTGAGATAAATGATCCATTGTAACATTATAAACTGATCAAATTGATGCTATGTTTCTAGTTCATCCCTGCCAGCTGATTTCATAAGACAGCTTTATCAACTCTATATGAAGCTAGTTATCATTTTAAGAGCTCAAGAGATAAGATAAAAAAGTTTTATATTTACCTTACAAATTTAATGATTTTAGTGCTAATTTTTATTTTCTCATTTTTATTACTATTTTTCACAATTGGATTATTATTAATGTTAATGGTGTGATGTTTCTCATTTTTCCTCTGCTTGGGATTCTTTGGGTTGATTGAGTCTGTGGGTTTATAGTTTTCATTAAATTTGTAAATTTTGGCCACTATGTTTTTTCTTTTGGTTACTATTTCTTAATCTCACTCACTTATCAGACTCCAGTCACACAAATGTTAAGCCACTTGATCTCAAACAGTGCACTGATAATTGATTCCTTTTTTTTCTTTTTTATTGAATGCTAACTAACATTAATGCACTTCTAGGGTACAGTGTGGTGTTTTCACACACAATCCAAAACACTTCCATCAAACTGGTTAACATAGCCTTTATGTCATTTTCTTATTGTGTTAAAATGTTCATATTCTACTCTTAGAAAGATTCACTTGTACCCTTGTAAGATAAACCACAGAAGTGATCCCTCCAATCCCCCTCCCTCTACCCATTCCCCCTTCACCTCTCCCAATTCATTTTTTAAAGTATTTTTTTCTTCTCTGTTTCATTTGGGGTAGTTTCTATTGCTATGCCTATAGCTTTAGCAGGTCTTTTTTCCCCCAAAGTGTGTAAGCTGCTGTTAATTCAATCATGTGAAATTTTCATCTCAGATGTTATATTTTCCCTATAGAATTTTAATTTTTATATATGCTATTCTTTCTTCATTGTCTTTATGTTTTTACCTACTTTCCTTTCTATATGAGGTCTGATAGTTAAGTTCTTGAATTTGCCACCATATGCTCATATTGACACAGTTCAATAAGGTTTCATCACCTTGGTATATTAGTGTCTCACAGCTGTGTTCCTGTGACATATGGTGGTGTCTTGTTGAGTGGCATTCATTATTGTTGTTGTGCGCTTTTGTGTGCTGTCACAAGAATGCTGGATCTTGAATTAGAGCAGAGTTTTTCAACCTTCTTTCTCTCAGAAAGTTAAACTTCTGCAACACACTTGAATTATGTTGATCAAAAACAGAAGAGTAAAAAAAAGGGATATACATACTATACTTTGAACTTTTTTCAAAATTAATTTAATTAATGATTTTAAAAAAATTTCATGGCATATTGGTTGAAAATAACTGAACTAGAGCAATGAACAAACTTTAAATTTCTTGTTAAACTTGGCAAGAGTGGAAGTGAAATCAGAGACATGTTAGTTTATGTTTATGAGGATAATACCATGAAGAAAATGGCAGTGTATAAATGGATTAAATATTTTTGTAAGAGGAGGGAAAGCATCACTGGTGAAGAGAGGTCAGGGTGGCCAGTAACATACAGAACTAGTGAAAATGTTGCAAAATTTATTAAATTACCCATCAGAATCATTGGCTGACTGTGAAAAGCCTAGCAGACCAAGTAAACATCAATAGAGAAACAGTCAGGAAAATCTTACCTGAAAATCTTGGCATGAGAAAGGTGTGGATCTTGCATCATGAGAATGCACCAGCTCTCAGAGCACTGTCTTTGAGGAAGTTTTGGGCTGTATTGTAACACCCTTCCTAATCACTTTACCTGGCCCTCAACAACTTTTGTCTTTACCTAAATTTAAAGGAAATATTGAAAGGAAGACATTCTGATGACCTGTAGGACATCAAGGGTAATATAACAACAGTTCTGATGGCCATTCCAGAAAAAGAGTTCCAAAAATGCTTTGAAGCGTGGACTAGTCACTGGTGTCAGTACACAGCTTCCCAAGGGGAGTACTTCAAAGGTGACCATAGTGATATTTAGCAATGATGTTTGTAGTACTTTTTCCTAGGACAAGTTTGCAAACTAAATTGTCAGAACTCATATGGCATAGATTTATAATTGCTGTTTTTTTCATTTCTGTCTACTAATTCTATCATCTGTGCCACTTACTGTTCTTTTTTATTAATTGAATTTTCTCCTCATTAAGGATCATGTTTTTCTATTTCTTTGCATGCGTGGTAATTTTTTAAATTTGATGCTAGATATTGTGTTGTAGATTGTTGTATGTTGGGTCTTTTTGTATTCCTTTAAATATTTATGCACTTTGTTCTGGGGCAAAGCTAAGTTATTTAGAAAAATATTGATCATATATAGGCTTAATTAAAGGAACTAGATCAGACTCTTCCAATTACATGATGCCACAGCAACGTGGCCCTTTAAAAACTATGCATTCTAACGTCATCAATATACATTCATGGGATAAACTGAGTTAAATGAATTGCTCTAGTTCACACAGCCAGTTAGGGATAGAAACAAGAGTATATTTTAGTTCATTTTTGACTTGCACTATAACATACTTTTCACCCTAAAAGGATAATGAACTCCCTTGTCTCTCAGATGACCAGAGTGGTTTAATTCAAACTCAATTCCCTGCCTTTTGAGTCTTCTAATTATATGACCATATTTATTTACCAAAAAGAAACCAGAGTTCTTCTTATTTGGAAATTTGTCTATTTGTATACTTTCCCTTCTTTTATTAATGTCTTTTTTCCTTCATCAATTGATTTCTTAATTTTTATCCTTTTTTCAGGGACATCTTTCCCATGCAGCCTTCTTGTGACCTTTCTCAGTAATCAGAATGGTTCCCACACTTAAATTCCTGGGGTATTTTTGATCTATGTTTTACAGTGCTTGTCAAAACCTGTGAACTTTAACATATATTGATGTTTTTAAGTAATTGTCCCTTTGGAGTGACAATAAGCCTTTTTCACCAGCAATCTTAGGCCAACATGTGTGAAGAAGTCACATTACCTCATTATAATGTGATGAAAAGAGGGACACAATGCCATTTTCAGACTGGAATAAATATTCTTCTCATAAAGGACAGGAATTTGACGAGAATAGTGGATAAAACAGGCTTGCCATTGGAGGGAACAGAAATGGACCTTGGAAAATTTCCAGTTCCCTTTGTGAACATGAATATTTCCCTGGTGAAGCGCAATGCCCTGTCTGCTGGATAAAGTCTTCAGATTAGACCTAGTAGACCATTGAAGAAAAGATAGAAATTATTTGAGACAGGTAATGATGACAAGTTTATTCCTGAAAGAAGTTCTGTTACTGGATCTGTCTAGTAACATGACTATGCTTATGGTGACACACGAGTTGAGCAGGCCAACAATGAGAAAAATACTATACAGAATAAATCTTACTTTCAGAGGCTATAAGTTATGATAGGTATTACTCTATGACCCTTGGAGATACTAAGGCATATTTATGTAATTTTGAGAGACCAGGGAGTATTAGAGGACTTTGAGAGACTGGAGGAAATTTTGTCTCTTCCTACTGTGCATGACTGTCCCGTGGTGAATTTTTAGAATTTTAGGCAGAGGTTTGGCCAAACAAATGGGTGATAAATCTCCCAGTATGAAAGTTATGCCTCTCATCCTAAATGAGTTGTTCTTATACTTGTGTTATTTCTCCTGCTAGAATATGAGCACAGATGGAGCTGATACATCAGGAAGCAGGTTGCATTTGTCTCAATGTTCCTTTCCTGGCCTCTCTTTTCTACTTTTAAGCCCCTGGCTTGGCACGGAACTTGATTCAGGGAAGTATTTTTGACTGACTGAACACATGCTAAAAGCTTTGTTTTGTGAGCCATAATGTTGGAGACAAGGCCACACTGGGAGCAAGGTTGCTTTTCATACATTTTCCTAGGCAATTACTGATTTATTAAGCACTTTTGTCTTTCTGTCAAAACTGAGGTCAGGCCATTTGCTCAAGTCCCATAAAATGATGGATAAAGATTCATTTTTTCAATAGTATCAGATGATGTACCTATAGTTCTTCATGACCTTTTCTCAAAGCTGCAGATTAGCCAACTATTGTGAAATTTCTATTTTAATTAGTAATGGTTGCTGCAAACAAATTAAGTGATAAGAGGAGATAGTTTAATTTATTGGATGGCATGATCCATGCCTGGAGATAAGGAAAGAACTTTTTAAGGTTTTCATTTGAGTGCTCTTTTCCATTCACTCTCCTCTTCTTAGACACTAATGCACACTCTCACCTTTATTTAAACTTCCAATACATTCTCTTCCATTCTTATTTTTCTGTGGGAAAACAAAAGCAATTAGAAGGCAATTTCCTCATGTTCTTACCATATCATATATTTACCTCTCATTATCTGTACTCACATAATGCACCTGGTGCCTCTTAATTCTCTGAACCATGTGTACTTTTAGCTCATGTTAATCCTTTCAGTTGTACCTTGGATCCCACTCAAGGGCAACACTCCAGCAAGTCTCACCTCTCTCTCCTATTTCATCAACCTTTCTTTTTCTACTGAATCACTTCCATCTGTCAATAAACATGCTGTAATTCCTTCTTTCTTAAAAATGCTCCGAACAACTCTTGTGCCTTCCCATTACTCTTCTGCTCTATTTGGTATAGCTCTGCTTATTTCTATAGCAAAATTTCTCAGGAGAGTTTTTTATACTCCCTGTTTCCCCTTTCTCTTCTCATTCACTCATAAGTCCATTATAGTTGGGTTTTCCATTTCATCATTCTACTGAAAATTCTCTTGTCAAGTTTGCCAAGAACCTCCACATTATCAAATCCAATGGTCTAATCTCATTACTCATCATACTCAATCTTTCAGCAGCACCAGAAACTATTTGTTTTTTCTTCTTTCTTGAAACTTGACCTCCTCTTGGCTTCTGTCACTTTATTCTCCCTTAATTATTCTCCTATCTTACTGGCCACTAGCAGCTTCTTTTACTCATTTCCTGCCTTCCAAACGTTGGAGTGCTTCTTGGGCTCAGTGTGAAGCCCTCTTTTATTGATCTACTCTCTCCTTAGGGGATCTCCTCAATGATTTTAAATACGATCCATATGGTGACAATGCTCATCTTTCCAGCCTTAACTTCTTTTCTATTTCCAATGGCTTATTCAGCATCTCCATTCAGATACACTATTTTGCCCTGTCTAAATGCCTGTGCCATCTCTTTTATGTATATCAATCATTATTCATACCCCATTCACACTAAATGATTCATGACCTTACCTTTACCTACCACTCAGTTTGGAGCAGATGGTTTAAAAGTTAACAGATATCAGACAAAATGCAGAGTTACTCAGCTTTTGTTTTATGTCCACACTTTCCAAGAAGGAGACTAGTTATCAAATTAGAAACTTTAGATTGGTTTACAACTGAAAGAATTCCTATCACATAAGAGATTTTTTTTGCACTGGGTGTGAGTTCCTTGGTTACACAATAACTGAGGGAAGAGACCATGCTTCTGGCATTTAGTGGGCAATAGCTAGATGTATTAGAAGTTTTATAAGAGAATTGCTCTGCTTCAATACCTGTAGTGTCATTATTGCAAAACTTTAGAATAAGCTTTGTAGAGAAGGAATTACTAACATATTCTAAAAGAAGGTGGACAAGAAATAAATTAATTAAATTTGTATTATAGGTGAATTGGATCTCAGAACTCTGAAAGAACTTTGTGATATTGTTTTGAGCCTTTCATATCTTGGAAGAATTATTGCAAACAGAAGATGGGAGAGAAGGAAATTTAGTAGAAAAGCAATAAAACTGTGTCTTAACAAATTGTAGTCACAGCTCATTCAGTATCAAAAGTCATGTTCTTAAGCTTCATAACCCACCGTAAATCACTTTAGTTCAAATATATAAATATTTATTGAGCATCCATCTCTTTTTACCCAGTGGTTAGTCATCTCTCCTTATCTTATTTGACCACTCAGCAGCATATCTTTGAATTTCCTTTCAGTCCTATAATGTGTAGATTCGGAAATTTAGAATCTAAATGATAAAAGACAGCAAATAGTCATTACTTGAAGATATCTCTAAGAAGAACTGCTCCTTATTTGACATCAGCTACTTGGAGCATATCTGTTTGGACTGGATGGAGCTAGGCCTTTCTCTTGTAAAAGTAGTTATTTGAATTATGCAGTTTCATATTCTTTGATAAACTGAGATAACAGCATGGGCTAATAGAGTATGTATGTGTCCTGCTTTAGTTTTTTGGGGGAAAACAGGCATTGTCTTCTCTGGCCAATCTTCCTCTTCATCTATTCCCCCAATGCCCTGTCCATGGTGACCAACCTCTGCCATTGGAAAGGAGAAGTATAAAGTAATGGCATGTATCATGGACCATTTTCCAAACCTCCCTCTCCCCAGGAAGGCAGGATGAGAAAGAATTATAACTGCATTTTTCTCGTGATGCCCTTTCTCTTTTCCACCTATCCATTGTGCAGGTGCTTGCTTACATGTTATCTCTATGAATTATCAGGAATCTGTTATAAGTGGTTTAGTGGGGCCCAGAACACCAAGATCTACTTCAAATTTTAGTAAAAAAAAAAGTTTTAGTTATAGGAAAGCTGGCAGGCTTTAAGTTGGTGCTATTTTACACAAGAATCATTTACTGTGAGATAAATTGGTGCTAGAGCCTCTCCCCAGTGTCACATATTGTGATAATCTGTGTTCTGAAATTTTGCCAAGAGGTTTTCCATGTCCTTGGAATTTCGCTTTTAACTAAGTTTCAGTTGGCTATTTTTCAAGGACTTAGCAGGTTCATATGTTACCTGTCAACCCTGGTAAGTTACTTATAATTTGTCTGGACTCTTTATAAGCATAGTAGAATGATTCTAATGGTGGACACAGTAATCACAGTAAAGATCTGTGAGGATGGAAATCTCCCTGAAGCATAGAATTGGAGTTAGAGATCATTCTTTCAAACTTAGAGGGATCCTAAGTTGTATATACTGATGATGACTAATTCCTCATGGAGCTGGTGGTGGAGTAGCAGGAGACCAGCTCTTTGGATATATCAATTGCTGCTAAAAAAAGATGCCAATGTACATAATTACAATCAATGTAATAAGATAATAATAATAGCTGCCACTTAGCTTTATGTGCCGAGAGTACTGCTCTGAGTGGCTTATTAATGTTAATGCCTTTAAACTTGAAAAACAGGTTTTGGTCTATAGCTGTGGAGGCTTAGTGGTGGCTTCCATCTACCTTTCAGAGGATGTGTTGGAAACCCAAGGGCCCAAGCAGAAACCAGCTGCAGGAGCAGAGCCAACAAAAAGAGTGGCTCCAAGTGGAGCCGTAGGGGCACAGCCACCACTTGGCCCCCAGAACTAAGGCCAGCATTGTGTAACATCTGCCATGAAAAGTCTCAAACCCGTGAGAATAGCCAAGTGGGCTGCACCTTGCAAAGCCAAGGGGACAGGGCTACTCAAAGCCTTGGGAACCTACCCCTTGTACCACTCTTCCCCCAAAATGGCACATGTAGTGAAAGACTCTGATTGAGTTTTCAGATTTAATATCTTCCCTGATAGGTTTCAGATTTGTGTGAATCCTGTCATGCTTTTCTTTTGGCCTATGATGTTTGCATAACTTCTGCTGCACCATTGGATCTTGAAAGTAAATAATTTGTTTTTGATTTTATAGGTTCATAGCTGGAAAGAACTTGTCTTGATTCTCAGAAGAGATTTTTGATTTGTTTCTGGACAAGTTAAGATTTTTGAGACTACTAAGATGGAATGATTGTATTTTGATATGAGAAGGATGTGAGGTTTTAAGGATGAGGAAGGGAGTTGCTATGGTTTTGGTATGGTTTGTCCAATCAAGAGTTATGGTGAAATTTTATCCCCAATGTGGCAGTATTAGGAGTTAGAACCTAGTGCGATATTTGGATCATGAGGGTGGATCTCTCATGAAAGATTTGGTTTCTTTCTCATGGTAGTAAGCAAGTTCTCACTTTAGCAAGATTGGATTAGTTTTCCCAGGAATGGACTAGTTTCCACAATACTGGCTTGTTATAAAGCTGGGATGATCTTTGCTACTTTTGTCTCTTCACACATGTTCACTTTCCCTTTGACTTCCACCATGTTACGATGCAGCACAGTACACCTTACCACAGCCAGGCATATGTCCTTGAACTTCTCAGTCTGCAGAATTATAAGCCAAATGAACTTGCTTTTTAAAAACTAAATTGTCCAGTTTCAGATATTCTGTTATGAACAACAGAAAACCGACTAAGACACATCTCATTTCTGTAAGGTCACAGAGCTAGTAACTGACAAAACTGGGATTTTAATCCAAGCAATTTTGGCTCCAGAATCCATATGTTTAACCACTCCTCAATTTTTCTCTTTTTCTTCCACATTTCTCTGTGGGACTAGCACATACTCCTTTACTAATTCTACTGATACCGGAGTTTCCTGTTCTTGGTCTCAATGATTCTAAGAATGAATCGATTGACCATGGATCAGTGGTAAGACAGGATTTATTCACAGAAACAAAGAATACAAAAACCAAAGCTCCTGGCAAAGAGAACCCGGGGTGGGGAACAAGCTCTCTTGCTCCCTTTCCCATGTCTGTCTAGGGGCTCTCTCCTCATAGGGAATTATTTTGCAGGAATTAAATGTTTACTTTTAGGACATAGGTCTTCTAAAGTTATAACCAGCCAGCCATTTAGCAGCACGGGGCCAGAACTCTCAGGCCTTGGAAATTTACATGAAGTTGACCAGCCCTAGAAAAGATGGGTTTTCCGCTTCAGCCAAAAGGGCACAGGGAAGGAGACACTAAGGCACAGGCCATGAAATTGACCAGCCAGAAGTGCGGGGAGAAGCAGACACCAAGTTGCCACTGTCTCCCTACAGTTGTCTGGCCCCTCCCACTACTGGAGCCTCCAGGGGCAGGAGCCTCCTAGGGCCCCCCTGCCTACCCTCCAGCTGGCTGGTTTCCCTGGCTGCTGCAGCACCAACACTAAGGGCTAAGGTGGCAAGTCTTGGCTCCAACTGTCCTGTATTACTACCTCTAGCGTTTTGCTTCTAGTAAATGCAATAGTCTTGGGAAGTCACTTTACTTCTAGACCGGGTGGTGTGAGGTTTATAGGAGTTCATATATGTAAAAGTATATATCATACATACTTCAGGGCACATGATAAGTGTTTGGTGTTAACATAATCTGAATTTAATAATCTAACTTTGCCTGAATCTTTATTCAAACTTTCAGTACATAAGAATAATCTGAGGGCAGCACCTGTGGCTCAAAGGAGTAAGGTGCCAGCCCCATATGCCAGAGGTGGTGGGTTCAAACCCAGCCCTGGCCAAAAACTGCAAAAAAAAAAAAAAGTCATCTGATCTGTTTTAAAAATGATGACTTGTGGGTCCGACTTCAAGACTGATTGAGAAGTCTTTTTTTTTTTTTTTTTGACAGAGTCTCAATCTGAGTGCCATGGTGTGCCAGCTCATAGCAACCTCAAACTCTTAGGCTTAAGAGATTCTTTTGCCTCAGCCTCCCAAGTAGCTGGGACTATAGGCGCCCGCCACAATGCCAGGCTAATTTTTTTTTTTTTTTGGCAGTTGTCATTGTTGTTTTAGCAGGCCTGGGCTGGGTTTGAACTCGCCAGCCTAGTTGTATGTGGCAGATGCCCTACCCACTGAGCTACAGGTGCCCAAAGTGAAGCTTTAATGAACATTGCTGTGAGAGAATCATATCTCTCACAGCTGCTTGCAGACTCCACCCACCCCAAAAGTCTTAGCTGGGCAGCAGGTGAGCTAGTTGTCCAGGAGCAGAGATCTGGACTCTTTAAGAGTGAGCTAGGGCAAAAGGAGGCACAGTAGGAACCCTGAGGTGGCTAGGTTCTTGGGAGTGTGAGGATCTGAGGAGCATGGACTTCAGGCTGGCCTTTCTACAGGCATTCCTAGAAAAGCCATATGGGGTTCCAGGGGGGTTGGTTTCCCAAAGGGCACAGAGTGGGTGTGTTCATGCTAGTGTAGGTGGCTGGCACTCAAGAAAGCCTAGGGTCAGTGGGGGCAGGTGTAGGGGCACACAGAGTTGTGTGTACTGCTGTAATTGCTCAGCCCAGCCTGGTCTGAGAAGATCTTTCCATATTGGATGCAGTGAAAGGGCCAGAGCTCTGGGTGTAACCGTTCAGGCTTCTGAAGCAATATCAGTGTGAAGTTCGGAAGTTCTTGCCACACTTCTTGCAGCAGTCAGGCTTCATGCCCCAGTGCATGCGTTGGTGGTGCAGGAAGCTTAACCAGTTGAAGAATATGCAGCAGGAGGAAGGACCCAGGAAGGGCTTCTCACTAGAGTGCACTCATGGCTCTGGTAGGAGCTGAGCTGTGTGAAGCCCTTGCCACAGGCCTGGCAGCGACAGGGCTTCTGTGCTGCATGGAACCGCCAGTGGCACGTGAGTGAGGATGAGTGGGAGAAGCTCTTCCCACACTCAGAGCACAGGAAGGGCAGCTCACCGGTGTGGGACCGCTCTTGGTTGCGCAGAATCTTCTCTCGGGGTAGGCTTTGCCGCAGCACTGGCCTCCATAGGGCTGCAGGCCAGCAAGAATGTGCTGATGCTTGGAGGAACATCAAAGGGTCAGAGAAGTTCTGGTTGCACTTGGCACAGGTGTAGGGCCATTTGCCTGTGTGACCACAGGTGATGGTGTGTTCTTTGGAGCTTCTGATCGGAGACGCAGGGGAAAGAACTGCAGACGGAATGATAATTTAAGGGAGACTAGGACTCGCTCTGGTCGGCGGCCCAGCCAAACTTTACTGATTACCTTATATACTTTCCAACATTCAGTAAGAATTTAACACATATACAAAGAAGTCAAGTAATATTAGGAAGCAACCATTTAAGATTACAATTTAGTGTGAAGGCTGAGGAACACATATACAATTGATTTTGTTTAGAGTAAAAACATAAAGGAGACTGACTGACTGTTCCTTTTAGCCCAAATGGAAACTAGTGATTATAATGTTAATGAAGAGAGAAGGCAGAGAATAGAACCCAATGCTCCGGTCTGTTCACCCCCTGCTGCGACCCTGGCTGATTCTTCACACCTCCTAGAGAAAGACTTTTCTGCATATTCCTGCATATCTATAGGCAGGTACAGAAGCTCGATCTTCAAAGAGATGCTTCTCAGAACCAATCTCCTGGAGGAGCACATTGAAGGGAACTGCCACGTCTGAGCAAGTGGAGCTTATCTCCTACACACAGGGGTTGATCTTGAGAATGGAGAGTGTGCTATAGGCCTTGGGGTAGTGCGAGTGGCGGAAGGGCAGCTCACCCGCGTGTGAGGCCAAGCGCATGCACAGGCACACCAGCTGCATGAAGCGGCGGCCACACTCAGGGCACAGGAAGGGCTTCTCACCTGTGTGCCTGAGCCCATGGCTGCACAGCTCAGGTGCGGTCCTGTAGGCCTTGGAGCCCAGCAGGCACGGATAGGTCCATGGCATAGCCACTAAACCTGACACCTTTTCCTTACTGGCTTTCTCTGCCTTGAGTTGTGTCTCCAGCCTTGGCTTCACCTCAGTCACATCCTCTGTGACATTGACTGGCCCATGTGTGGCAGCATGCTGTGCTATCCTGGGCACATTTCTGATTGAGAAGTCTTTTGTGGAGTACAGTTCTTTTTTTTTGTATAAGGATGTTTATTATATTAAGCAGTAAAAATGAAACATCTGGCAATAATTTTTAGATCTTTTTTTAAATGTGTAACTATTTATTAATCAATTCTTTAGTAAAAATATTTGGTTATTTATCATTTTTATAATTTTTTAAAATTTCTTATAGCATAACTGTATACATTAATGCAATCAAGGGGTAAGTGTGCTGTTTTTATATACATTTTGAAATACTCTCATCAAACTGGTTAACATAACCTTCATGTCATTTTCTTCGTTATTGAGTTAAGACATTCATATTCTGCTTTTAGAAAGATTCACTTGTACCCTTGTAAAATAAACCATAGAGGTGACCCCACCAATCTCCTTCCCCCCCATCCACCCCCTGACATCCCCCTCCCACCCCCTTCCCATATTCTAAGGCTATAATTAGGTTATGACATTCCTATAAAAGCTATGAATTAGTTTCAAAGTAGGGCTGTGTACATTGGATACTTTTTCTTCTATTCTTGAGATACTTCGCCAAGAAGAACATTTTCTAATTCCATCCATATAAACTTGAAGGAGGTAAAGTCTCCATCCTTCTTTAGGGCTGCATAGTATTCCATGGTGTACATATACCACAGTTTATTGATCCATTCGTGGGTCGATGGACATTTGGGCTTCTTCCATGACCTAGTAATTATGAATTGGGCAGCAATAAACATTATGATACAAATATCTTTGTTGTAATTCAATTTTTGGTCTTCTGGATATATACCTAATAAAGGAATTGCAGGATCAAATGGCAGGTCTATTTTTAGTTCTCTCACTCTTCTCCAGATGTCTTTCCAAAAGGAACAAATTAATTTGCATTCCCACCAGCAGTGTAGAAGTGTTCCCTTTTCTCCACATCCATGCCAACATCTCTGGTTTTGGGATTTTGTGATATGGGTTATTCTTACTAGGGTTAGGTGGTACTTCAAAGTAGTTTTTATTTGCATTTCTCTGATGAATAAGGATGGAGAGCATTTTTTCATATATCTGTAGGCCATGCATCTGTCTTCTTCAGAGAAATTTCTATTCAAGTCCCTTGCCCACCCTGAGATGGGATTGCTTGTTTTTTTTCTTGCTAATATGTTGGCATTCTCTGTGGATTCTGGTTATTAAACCTTTGTTGGAGACATACACAGCAAATATCTTCTCCCATTCTGAGGGCTGTCTACCCGCTTTATTTACTCTATTCTTGGCTGTGCAGAAACTTATAAGTTTGATCAGGTCCCAAAAGTGTACCTTTGACATTGCTTCAATTGTCTGAGGGGTCCTCCTCCTTGATTACTTCTAAGAGTTTAGTAGTAGAATCCCTGGTATCTTCCAGATATACAATCATGTCATCTGCAAAGAGTGAAAGTTTAATCTCTTCTGATCCTATATGGATACCTTTAATCGCTATTTCTGATTTTAGATCAGAATTAAATGAAATTGAAAATTTCATTTTTTCTTGGTTAGATCTGCCTGACTGCAATGGCTAAAACTTCCATTACAATGTTAAAGAGCAATGGAGACAATGGGCAACCTTGCCGTGTTCCTGATCTGAATGGAAATGATTACAACTTAACTCCATTCAATACAATATTGGCTGTGGGTTTGCTGTAGATGGCCTCTATCAGTTTAAGAAATGTCCCTTCTATACCAATTTTCTTAAGTGTTCTGAACATAAAGGG
>NW_003852585.1:586559-611179 GCF_000181295.1 Otolemur garnettii
ATTTATTGATCTGTTCTATAATCCTTTTATTTTCAATTTCATTTAATTCTGCTCTAATTTTGGTTATTTCTTTTCTTCTGCTAGATTTGGGATTGGAGTGTTCTTCTTTTTTCCAGTTTCTTGAGATGTCGCATTAAGTTGCTAACATCCTCTCTTTCCATTCTCCTGAGGAAGGCTTGCAGAGCTATAAATTTCCCTCTTAGGACTGCCTTTGCAGTATCTCAGAGGTTCTGATAACTTGTGTCTTCATTATTGTTTTGTTCTAAAAATTTGGTGATTTCCTTCTTGATCTCATCTTTGACCCATCTATCATTCAGCATAAGGTTATTTAGCTTCCATGTTTTTGTATGAGTTTGTAAATTCCTGTTGTAACTGAGTTCAACTTTTATTCCATGATGGTCTGAGAAGATCCATGGAATAATTTCTATTCTTTTAAATTTACTGAGGTTAGACTTATGACCTAAGATGTGATTGATTTTGGAGTATGTTCCATGGACTGATGAGAAAATGTGTATTTAGTTTTGTAGGGTGAAAAGTGCTGTAGATGTCTGTTAGGTCCAAAAGTTGAATAGTTAAATTTAAATCTAAAATTTCTTTGCTACGCTTCTTATTGGAGGATCTGTCCCACACTGCCAAAGGAGTGTTGAAATCTCCAACTGTAATGGAGCTGGGAGAGATCAAGTTGCTCATGCCAGTTAGAGTCTCTTTTATAAATTGAGGTGCATTCTGGTTGGGTACATAGATATTGATAATTGAGATCTCATCATATTGAGTATTGCCCTTAACAAATATAAAGTGGCCTTCTTTATTCTTCGTTACTTTTGTTGGTTTAAAACCTATTGTATGTGCGAATAAAATTGCAACACCTGCTTTTTTCTACTTTCCATTAGCCTGGAATATAGATGGCAATCCCTTCCCCCTGAGTCTATATTAAGGTAAGATGAGATTCTTGTATACAATAAATGTCTGGTCTGAGTTTCTGTATCCAATCAGCCAGTCTGTGCCTCTTTAGGGGACAATTTAAGCTATTCACATTGATTGAAATTATTGATAAACCTGGTAACATTTTGGGCATCAAGTTGCTCAAAAGTCCAGTAGATATTTTTAATCCTTTTGCCATTGTGGAAGTTGGAATTTGATCAAAAGTTTCTGAGTGGGTTTACTTTTGTGGTGGAGGATTGCACTGGTCATTATGGAGGATAGGTTTGAAAATTTCCTGGAGACCTGGTTTAGTTATAGCAAATTTCTTCAACATGTGAATGTTGTTAAAGTATTTAATTTCTCCATCATAGATGAAACTCAGTTTAGCTGGATACAGGATCCTAGGTTGAAAGTTATTTTGTTTTAGGATATTAAAAGTTGATGACTATCCTCTTCTAGCCTGAAAGGTTTCAGCCGAGAAATCTGAAGTCATCTTACTACTCTTCCCCTTGTAGGTTATGATTTTCTTACGTCTGACTGCTTTCAGAATTTTCTCTTTCATCTTAACTTTAGCAAATTTAATTATGATGTGCCTGGGGGATGTCTTGTTTGGGTTGAGTCATTCTGGGGTTCTGAAACTATGTGCTATCTGAATTTCAGGATATCTTGGCATGTCTGGAAAGTTCTCTTTCATAATTTCATGAAGAAGAGCCTCTGTGTTTTGTTAAGCAACTTCTTCGCCTTCAGGGAAGAAGGTGAATATTAGTTTTCTTCGAATTGTCCGAGAATTCTCTGAGAGTGAGATCTGTTTTTGCTCTCCATTTCTTTTGATCTTTGTGTTCCTGGGCTTCTTCAAAAGCTTTGTCTTCAAAATCAGAGATCCTTTCTTCTACCTGTTCCACTCTGTTATAGGATTCCACCGTATCTTTCAGATCCTTGAGGGCTGCAACCTCTTGTCTCAGTGTTTCAAAATCTTTGATCATTTTATCTTTGAAATCTTTGAATTCTTGAGACATCTTTTGAATAATTTCTTGAGATATCTTTTGAATAATTTCTTGAAATTCTAATTCCCTCCTTTCTTCCATTCTGTTAATCTTATTTGCTATCCATATTCTTAACTCAATTTCTGACATCTCAACCATCTGTTTATGGATGGGGCCATCAATTGCATCTGCCCCATTTTTCCTTGGGGGAGTTGATCTACTCTGGTTATTCTAGTTGCCAGAGATTTTCTGCTGATTCCGCCTCATGCTGAGTTTACCCTGTTTGGAGACCTTATGAGAACTGTTTAGTCAGTGGCTTTTTCTGGATGCCCAGAGAGACAGGGCGTGTCTGTCATTTTCTCCCAGTTCTCAGGCACTGGGGGACCAGGGTGCAGCAGAACGGCAGCAGCTGTGCAGCAACGTCCATAGCCGGATCAGACCTCATTCAGCCTGCTGGGGTACCCGAGGGGCAGGAGACCAGCAGTGGCTGGATCAGTCCTAGTTCGGCTCCACCGGGGTGATGGGGGGCAGGGGAACTGCAGTGGTGGTGTGGGGCACTCGTGCAGCTGGATCAGTCCTAGTTTGGCCTGCTGGGGTTACCAGGGGGCAGGTGAATGACAGCAGCTACGGGAGCACAAGAGCGGCTGAATCAGTCCTACTTCATCCCGCTGGGGCAGCGGGGGTGGGAGGGGCGGAGCAGGGGAATGGCAGGGGCTGGATCCATCCTCAATCAGCTCTGCTGGGGTGGCCGGGGGGCAGGAGAACAGCAGCAGCCGGATCAGTCCTTATTCAGCGCCACCAGGGCCACCTGGGGGCAGGGGATTGGCAGGGGCTGGATCAGTCCTAGTTTGGCCCCACCAGGGTGACTTGGGGGAAGGGGAATGGCAGGGACCAGATCAGTCCTTGTTCAGCCCTCTGGGGCAACTGGGGGTCAGGGGAATAGCAGAAGCTGTGCAGGGAATGCACACCTGGGTCAGTCCTAGTTCGGCCCTGCCGGGGAAACTGGGGGATGGGGAACTGTTGCGGCTAGATCAGTTCTAGTTCAGCCCCGATGGAGCAACCAGGGGGTGGGGGAACAGCAGAGGTGGTACAGGGCGCGCCTGTGACCAGAGCAGTCCTAGTTTTCCCTGCCGGGGCAACTGTGGGGCATGGGAACAGCAGCAACTGGATAAGTCCTAGTTCATCCCCGCTGGGGCAGCCACAGGGGCAGGGGAATGGGGAGCCGAGGACTCCTCCGCATCTGCCCGCTGGACGCACATGGCACTAGCTAGCCAATCTGCTCCCTCCTGGCACCGGAGTCTGGAGAAGGGAACTCCTCCACCACCGCCTATGGGATGCATGTGGCTCTAGCAAACCGTTCTGGGCCCACCCAGAGTGGGAATCTGGAGTTGCAATCTCCTCTGCCGCCCGTGGTGTGCTTGATTCTAGCAAGCAGTTCTGGGCCCGCCCAAAGTCCGGGACTCCTCCACCGCTGCCCACGGGGCATGCGTGTCTCTAGCAAGTAGTTCTGTGCCTGCCTGGAGCTGGGGGTTCCTCTGTGGTCACCTGTAGCCCACAGGAGGTGTGCGGCTCTAGCAAGCAGTTCTGGGGCCCACTTTGTACTTGTATTTGTGTTCTTAAATGCTCTTCCTTGGATTTACAGCTTGCTGGGCCTGACCAGAGTTGGGGACTCCTCCGCTGGCCCCCACAGGGCAGTATTTTTTATTATACAAAAATTTCTTCTATAGATAATTTTGGGACTCTATTTTGAAAAACACTGTGTATGATGAAATGCCCTTTCACTCCCCACCTGTCAAGTTATTTTCTCTAAATATATGTAAATATAGGTTTATAGAAACTGCATTAGGATAATATTATATCTGTATTTGGTATGGGAATACAGCCTTTATGAAGATGCTGAAAATCATCTATGTGGTCATTTACCAGGGAGGGAAAGTGTACATTTCAGCCTGGAGACCAGAATGTCAGACATAAACAGGAGACCCTTAATAGTTAGTGGACATAGGGGAGAATCAGTTTTTTTTTGTTCTCTCTTTCTCTCCTTCTCCCTTTTTTCTCTCATCTCATCATAACATGGATTATATGATCTTGACCAGGGGATGGAGAGAACTTTTGAGTATTAAGCTGAAGTTTGACATTTTTTCAGTGAGAACAAAATGACAGTCACCTGGTAAAGAAGGAATCAGGGCAGGCAAGGTACTGGAAGGTTGTGTTATCTCTTTGCAGAAAGACAGCACATAAAGTTGGTGAGCCCTATATAAACTGAGCTGTCTTCTTTTTGGGTTTTATATTTCTGTGTTTGTTATCCCTTAGTATTTAGAAAAATAAAATCTTTGAAAAAATTCCAATCTGTATTAGTTATTGTTAAGGGAAAACAACATGTAAAGATTTGTTGAACTGAAGTATTAAATTACATTCCTGAGTAAACTGTATTCACTGAAAAAAGAGTTAGAGGGATATAGAGTTGGTACTTCATGATCAAATGTGACTCTCCTCAACTTGAGAGTCACTTTCTAGTATTAGTCTCTTAACTGTGTTTGATTTTACTACAGAAAGTGCATCACCAACTTAATCTACTACAAAGATGGCTGAAGCAGAATTCATTGCACAAATATCCACAGTACTAGAGTAGGTAGTGATACCTCAATTTAAGATTAGTAATGTTTAAGACAAGCCAAGTTTGTCTGGTAGCCTTGTGTCAAAAGTTTCATATGTTAGATATGAAGTCAGATTGTTATTTATCTTTGTGACAGATTTATAAGAATTCCAAGTTTATATGGGTTTGATCAAATTTATTGCTAGTGAGTATGAATTTGTGGTCCTAAAGTCTTTGCTTGTATTAAATATTGTTTTGATATAGGATACACTTTGGCTAAAACTATTGAATGCTATCTTAACATAAAAACAGAAAAAAGGACACAAAGAATGTTGAAAATGTTTAAAGTTTAATGGTGAGCAAAATACTGGTTATTTCACTGTAAAAAGCTTATGCAAATAAAATTTAATATATGGGTCTCAAGGCCTGAGATTATTCTGTTATTGGTGGTAGATGGTTTGTAGAACTGAATGGTGGAGAGTCAAACAATGTTGCTCATCCTGAATCCTTTCTTCATTATGACCTTGTCCTCTTGAATCATTAATTCCATCAGAACATGTCCATCCATAACAGCACTGACTTGATTCCATCTTATTTAGTGAAATGTGAGTATATTTTTACTTTGCCATTAGCCTGTGAAATCCTTGAAGAAAGGGACTTCAACCTGAACCATCTCCCATAATATATTATCAGAAAATACCCAGTTTAAAAAAAAATGTAAGGAAAACAAACAAATAAAACTCAGCTATGTTAACTATACAAAATTAATTATAGACTTATTGGTCACCTTTATGTATAACAATTTGGGATGAGATTGGACCTAAGTGTCTGGTCTCAAGGGAGATATAGTCAAGCCCTATGTTACTCTTTCAAAAGAGATCAACACAACTAGATGACCTATTCATTTCTCTTAGAAAAAATGACTTTCCAGATGGCTTTCTTTCTCCCTTCCTCAGACCGATACTATGCATATATACATTAATTGGTGGTAGAGAGACTAAATGCAGTCTGAGGTGCTGATTAGATTTGAAGTTGCCTGTGTGTGATGATGTGTTAGTCAGGTTTGGCTAGGCAATGCTGTGATAACATATTTCTCTCTGTCCCCATCCTAATGCTTAAACACAATTAACATTTATTTCTTCCTTTTGTTTTTTTTCCAAGTTTGATTGCATGAGGAACTCTGCTCCAGTCCTCAGGCACACAGGCCGAGTGCATTTTACAAGTGCATCATTTGGCCCATTGGTCTTCATGATTCTCATGGTAGAATAAAGGACTGTGGCTTTTCACTGCCTTAGCCTAGAAGTGGTACAGGCTCCTTCCACACACATTGAATTATCCTGTTATTCCAAGCTAGTTGTATGATGCTGCCCACAATTAAGGGGACTAAAAAATACAGGGAAGTGAAAGAATATTTGGTGAGCTTTACTGCCTCTGCAGAGATAAGCCAAAAGTATCTGAAGGTGGGGTGGGCTGTGGTAAATTCTTGCCTTAGAGGAGGAGGCTGGGATGCCTAAGAGTTGGTGGATAGTGACAGATATGAATAGTTGACAAAGAAATGGTTTTATTTGAGATCATTTTGAATTTTATGTCACTGAAAGCAACAGAGCCTCTTCATGCCCTCCTTATGAAATAAATTGTTCCAGTAAGAAATCAGAATCCTGGAAGTTTAGACTTGGAAAAAAATCTTATTAATTACCTAAGCCAACCTCTTGTATATGTGCTGCCCTCTTGGAAAAATATTCTTCTTGAATAGCTGTAAAATGGAGATAACAATAGGAACTGCCAATTAGTGTGGTTTGTGAGAATTCAATAAGCTACCATATGTGAAATACCTAGAATGATGGCCTTATGCATAGTAAGCACTATATATAAGTGTTACCTATTTTATTATTTGAATTATTTTTCTGTATTATGGCAGGCTGAATAATGACCCTCAAAATATGTCCCTATCCTAATCCCATGAATCTGTGACTATTTTACTTTACATGTTAACAGTGATTTTGCAGATATAATATTTACTGTGAATTTTTTAAGTCAAGAGCTGTTCTATTCTGGGGGGGGATAAATTACTCAAACTGTTTACTCTCATGATGATATTCTGGTGAGGATATAGAAAACAAATAATAGAGTTAAACAAATGATAAATGATATGGAGAAGAATAGAGCATAGTGAAGAGGAAGTATGTGAGAGATTGATTTTTTTTTTCATACCGTAAGATGGTGAAGTCCTCTTTATCATGGTAACTTTTTAATAGACACTGGAAAGAATGAAGAGAGCCATGAACTGACAGAGAGTATTCAGGCAGTGGTGGGAGCATACTTGTATTTATAAATGTTGAGAAGTAAAGTGAAATGATGTAGAAAAACCACAGTAAGAATTAAAGTTTAAAAAATCATTTAGCATGGATCAGTACAATAGACACTCACCAGAGTGTAACTACACAGAAGCTAAAGGTTAAAGCCTAGGTACCCCAATGGCCCAAGAAGTAAAGCAAAGCAATAAAATTCTACACAACAGGAGAAACAAATTCACCCCGCTCAGCAATTATATCAATAAATGCAAATGGCATGAAGTCTGCACTGAAGAGACATAGGCTGGCTGAATGGACAAAACAATATCAGTATCTGCTGTCTCCAGGAAACATATCTAATCCACAGGGATTTGTTCAGATTCAAGGTGAAGAGATGGAAAACAATATTCCATGCACATGGAATCCAAAAGAGTGTTGATGTAGTAATTTTCATAGCAGTAAGATAGACTTCAAATCAACAAAAGTAAAGAAAGACAAAGATGGTCATTACATAATGATGAAGGGAATAATTCAACAAGAAGATATACAATCCTAGATATTTATGGACCCAACACAGGTACACCCAGATTCATAATGCAAACCCTACTTTATGTGAACAAAACGATAAACAGCAGCATCATAGTAGTTAGAGATTTCAACACCCCATTGAAAGATGAGGGCAGCTCCTCCAAGAAGAAAATAAACAATGATCTTAGATATGACTCTCAGACAAATGGGACTAACAGACATTGACAGAGCATTCTACCCCCAAATTATTGAATACAGGCATTCCCCAGGTTACAAATGGTGGGATCACCTCTATGGTTTATCTTAAAGCAGAGTATGAATGTTTTAACTCAATAACTAAGAAAATGACATGAAGGTTATCTTGACCAGTTTGATGAGAGTATTTCAGGGTGTACATGAAAACAGCATACTGTACCCCATGATTGCATTAATGTACACAGTTATGCTATAAGAAATAAAAAATAGAGTCTGTAGGTTTGTTCTTAAGTTGAATTTTTGTGTAGGTTGTAATAGGTAAATTTACTTATTACCTATAATAGCTTCCATTTGTAAGTGTGAGTCATACTTCAGTCAGATGTTTGTAACTCAGGGACTGTCTTTATATGTTCTGCTTATCACCTCATGGGACATTCTCTAAGGTTGATCACATTCTAAGCCACAAAACATGTCTTGGCAAATTAAAAAAAAAGATATTATACCATATATCTTCTTAGACTACAGTGGAATAAAATTAGAAATCAATTCTGACAGAAACACTCATCCCTGTACAAAATCATGGAAATGAAAGAACCTATTGCTGAGGAAGAGGAGATAAAGATGAATAAAAAGATTCTTTGAACTAAATGATAATGGGGCCAAAAGTAATCAAAATCTGTGAGATATGGCAAAGCAGTTATGAAAGGAAAACTTATCTCCTTCAAGGCCCACATCCAAAAGATTGAAAGATCACCAATCAGCAATCTACTGAATCATTTCAAGGAACTGGAAAAGGTAGAGTAAAACAATCTCAAGCCCAGCAGAAGAAAAGAAATAGCCAAGATCAGAGTAGAACTAAATGGAATCCGGAACAGAAGAATTATACAGAACATTAATGAGGCAAAAGTGGTTCTTTGAAAAGATGAACAAAATTGACAAAGCTCTGGATAGATTAACCAGAAAAAGAAAATACTGTAATAAGCTCAATCAAAAATGAAAAAGAAGAAATCACAACTGACACCATGGAAATACAAAACATCATCTGTAAATACTATAAAAACTCTGTGCTCATAAATTTGAAAACATGGAAGAAATGGACAAATTCATAGAAACACATAACCTTCCTAGGCTCAATCAGGAAGAAAAAGAACTCGTAAACAGACTAGTGTCAAGATCAAAATTAAAAGAGCAATAAAAAAAATCTTCTAATAATAAAGTCCCAGACTAGATTTTACCTGAGCTACAAGACTTTGTACCTATACTACAGAACTCATTCCATAACACTGACAAGGAAGGAATCCTCCACAACTCCATCCCTGTAGCAAATATCACATTGATGTCAAAGCCAGGAAATCACACAACTAAAAACAGAAAACTACAGAGTGATACCTGTTATGAATATAGATGCAAAAATTATCAATAAAATCTTAGCAAACCAAATTCAGCTGCACATCGAAAAAAATAATTCACCATCCACACTGAACCTCAGAGTCAAAGCATTCTAAAATAGACATACTCTTATTTGACAATGTGAATGTTACTCTCTTTGCATTACTATTATTATTATTAATGCTTCATTGCAGCAATCGTCTGATTTCTTTTCTGAACGTATTTATCTTCATTCATTCTTTACAAGGTTTTTGTTTTTAGTCCTTATCTTACACATTGTTACTGTTGTTAAATTTTAAGCCTTTTTAATTTTGTGAAGGCAAAAAGTGGAAACCTAATAAACACATGTATATGTAAAAATAAAAAAATTTAAAAAATTAATTATTTATTCAGAAAAAAAATTCACCGTGACCAAGTGGACTGCATCCCAGACATGCAAGGATGGGTCAACATACACAAATCTATACGTGTAATTCACCACATAAATAGAAACAAAAGCAAAGACTATATGATCCTTTCAATTGCTTCATAAGAATTATTTGACAAAATTCACCAATCTTTTATGATAAGAACACTTAATAATATAGGTACAGATGGGACACACCTCAACATTTGACTAATCACATTTCAAGTGCCCATCAGTCACATGAGACCAGTAGCTACTGTATTGAATAGAGCAGTTCTGTAGAGTATGCATTAATTTGTCTTGATGTAAAATGAAACAAACAATTTCATAGAATTGCTACCTTAGATCAAAATCTTTTCTAGTCTCTAGAGTAGCGGTTCTCAATCTGTGGGTCGTGACCCACAGGAACTGTATTGAAGGGCCACAGCATTAGGAAGGTTGAAAACCACTGCTCTAGAGCCTTCAATGCTTGCTAAATAGGACGACTGAAATTTAGAATTAAATGTTAGTAGTTTTCGATAAATATTATTGTCAAAAAAATGTTTCCTTCAAATATAATTAACTTTTGATAGGGAAGCTCAAAAAAATGAAAGAATATAATCTTCCCTATTATGTGGTTGATTATTTTCTGTAACTTATATGTAGTGTGTATTGGAAACCTGTCTGTTTAAGAAATATTTGTACTGTTTTTAGTATATGGTAGCTATTTTTTAAGCAAATTAGTTACATATAAGAAAAAATATTATACATGATACTTTTGCATGAAATATTAGTTTGTATTGATAACTCGTGATTAACAAATGAGTATCTGGTGCTCTGTGGTTATCTATAATATAAATTACTAGAGTATTAGAGAGGTTGTAAAGGTTAAAAATCTCTGCATTGTGTGTTCATTGAGGTTGGATATATTTCAAATTGTATATTTCTATGTGTAAGATATTTCCTAGTTAATGCATTTTTTTCCCTTCCATCCTCCCTCTTTCTTTCTTAACCAAAAAGCATTTTACCAATGATCAGGATGAATTCAGTGAACAGCTCAAGCTAAAAAAACTGTGTAATTGATATTTCTGCTGAAGAAGATAAGAGAACACTGCACAATTTAAGCCCCTAATTATCTACTGAGTTTTAGGTTTGAGTAATTCCCTTTGATATACATGAAATCTTTACCTCTCTACTTAAGAGCATACATACCAACATCCTTAGAAACAGGTGTTAGAATCCAGTTTCTTTTAAATAAATGGATACTGTGGCTATCCCAACCCTACACATAAATCAACAGAACCAGAGAAGCTAAGGGATTGTCTAGGTTTCCATTAGAACCTGTGTGATGTGACTGCTTGTCCAGTGTATCTTCCATGTCTGTCTTACTTGGCTTCTAAGAGGAGAGGGTGGTGGAGTTTCAATTGCCAGCATATGAGTTTAGAATAATTGCTAGATTAATTCCAGAGGACAGGAAGTTGGGATTATAATTCTGTCCTTGACAAATATATATATATATATATATGTGTGTGTGTGTGTGTGTATATATGATTTTTCCTATATATATATAAAATGTACATATATATACATACATATATACACATATACAATTTTCTCCTTGATATATATATATACACACATATATCCACATATATATGTATATGTGTATTATATATGTATATACACACATATACATATACACACATATATAAGTTTTTCCTTGATATATATACACATATATATACACTTAAATATAATTTTTTCTTGATATATATGTATGCACATAAACATATATATACACATACACATATCCACATATATATACACATACATATAATTTTTTCCATGATATATATATGTACATATATATGTATGGATATATATGTGTATGTGTATACATATATAAATGTATGTGCATATATACATATATACATCATGGAAAAATATATATGTAAATATATGTGTATGTGTATATATGTGTGTGTAAGTGTATATATATGTATACATATCAAGGAAAAAATTTATATATGTGTATATATGTGTGTATATATATATCAAGGAAAAAATTATACATATGTGTATGTGTATCTGTATTATATATGTGTGTATATATATATCAGGGAAAAATTGTGTGTATCAATTCTGTGTATCATATTATATATATGTGTATATATATATCAGGGAAAAATTTATACATGTGTATATATATGTCTATATATGTACATGCATATATCAAGGAAAAAATTATATATGTGTGTATATAAGTATATATGTGTGTATATATACATATATGTATATGTATAATACATATATATCAAGGAAAAATTATATCTATGTGTATATATGTAATATGTATGTGTATAAATATGGGTATGTGTATATATATATCAAGGAATAAATTGTATATATATGCATATACATGTGAATATATATCAAGGAAAAATATATATGTGTATATGTATATATATGTGTACATATGTATATTTATGTGTATATATGTGTGTAGGTATAAATATATACATATCTAATACACATATATACATGTATGTGGATATATAAGTATATGTATATATATGTCAAGGAAAAAATTACATAGGTGTATATGTATATATATTAGTCTATATATGTATACATAAACACATATATACATATGTAAATAATTTTTACCTTGATATATGTACACATATATAACAAAATTTATAAATTTTTTAAAAATAAAAATCATAAAAATGTATAATTATTTTCCCTGGTATATATATCCACATATGTATAATTTTATTCCTTGATATATATACACATATATACACATACACATGCATATCCACATATGTAATTTTTGTTGATATATATATACACTTATATATCCACATATATGTATATATGTGCCATACATACGTATATATGTATATGTATACATATATACACATTTATATACATATACACATATATACACATATGTAACTTTTCCCTTGATATATATTCACATATATATTCACATATATACATATATATAATTTTTTCTTAATATATATACACACACATATATATCCACATATATCCACATATATACATATATGCGTATATAATTTTTCCTTGATATATATCCACATATATATAATTTTGTCCTTGATATAAATGTGCATATTAAAGTATTATATATGTCAAGAAAAAATTATATGTATGTGTATATATATATCATTTGTGTATATATATATGTGCATATATAGGGAAAATTATATATATGCTTATGTATGAGGATATGTATATATGTGTGTATATGTATTTGTATATATATATATATACACATATATACACTTGTATAATTTTTTCCTTGATATATATACATGTATGTATATATGTTTGTGTATATATATATGTATCAAGGATATATATATGTGGATATATATATCTGTATGTCTATATCAAGGAAAAAATTATATATGTATATGTATGTGGATATATATGGGTATGTGCATATATATGTGTATATATATCAAGGAAAGAGGTATATGTACGTGTATATATGTGTATATGTATATATGTGTACATAAATGCATATATATACATATATAATTTTTCCTTGATATATATACACATATATAAAAAATTTATAAAAATACATAATTTTTCTTTGATATATAACCATTTGTATCCACATATTATACATATATATCATTTTTTCCTTGATATATATACATATATATATACACATATATATTCACATATATAATTTTTCTGTGATATATACACATATATTCACACACATATATATAATTTTTTCCTTGAAATATATACACACATATATGTGATATATGTATATATGCACGTATATACATGTACACATTTATACACACATTTGTATATGTATACACATATAGATAATATTTTCCTTGATATACATATACACATATATGTACACATACACATATATCCACATATATAATTTGTTGTTTGATATATATGCACACATATATACACACATGTATAATTTTTCCTTGATATATCCACATATATATCCACATATATATGTGTATTATATATTTATATATATTCACACATATACACATATATACATATATATACATATATAATTTGTTCCTTGATATATATACACACATATATATCCATATATACATCCACATGTATAGAATTTTTTTCTTGATATATAGACATATATTTACACATACACATATACATATATACACATATATAATTTGTTGCTTGATATACATATATACATATATGTATTATCATATATGTATATACATATACATTATTATTATTATGTATATGTATATACATATATAATACACATATATACATATAATATACATATATTATTCTATATTATGTATTATGTATAATATACATGTGCATGTATATTATGTATATACATACATATGTATATAATACACTTACATATGTATTTTGTATTATTTTCTTATGTATATATATTTTTGTATGTATAAATCAAGGACAAAATTATATATATGTGTATATGTATACATTTGTACACACAATATATATACACATATACAGTTTTGTCCTTGATATATATATATATATATATATGCACACGTGTATATCCACATATATGTATATGGATACATATACATATATATATACACATACACATATATACACATATATAATTTTGTCCTTGGTATAGATATATGTATCTATATCATATAGATATATGTGTGTGTGTCTATATGTATATGTATATGCTTATATGTGTATATATATATATCAAGGAAAAAATTATATATGTGTGTATATATTGTATTTTTTGTGATAGAGTCTCACTGTTTCACCCTTGGTACAGTGCCATGGTGTTTTAGTTCAGCAACCTGAAACTCTTGAGCTTAAGTGATTGTATTGCCAGAGCCTCCCAAGTAGCTGGGACTACAGTGCCTGCCACAATGCCTGAGTACTTTTTTGTTGTAGTTGTCATTGTTGTTTGGCAGGCCCAGACTGGGATTGAACCTGCCAGCTCCAGTGCCCTACCTGCTGAGCTATAGGCACCAAGCCTTAATGTTATATTGTTTCCAAAGATTTTTACATATTTAAATATTAAAATTCATCTCTTGCAATTCAATAAATAACAATGTTTTATAGAGATTTTATTTTTAAAGAATTCTATAATTTTTTGAACCAGTATATTAAACTAGAATATTTATTAAAGTAATGAGTACTAGTATAAAAAATTATAAAAGCCATATATGACAAACACATAGTTAATATCATATTGAATGGGGAAAAATAGAAAGCATTCCTGCTTAGAACTGGAACCAGACAAGGTTGCCCACTATCACCACTTCTATTCAACATAATGCTGGAAATCTTAGAGTAATCAAAAAAGAAATGGAAATCAAGGGTATACAATGGGGAGATAAGAAGTCAAACTATTGCTTTCTGCTGATAATATGATCTTATATTTAAAATACCCTAAAGATTCAACTAGAAATCTCAGGCTATGAAAGTAATGTACACAAATAAGTAGCTTTTATATATGCCAATAAAAGTCAAGATGAAAATCAAATCTCTCACAGTAGCAACAAAGAAAATAAAATACCTAGGATTGTATTGAAGGAGATGAAAGACCTCTACAGGAAGAACTGTGAAATACTAAGAAAAGAAATCACAGAGGATGTAAATAGATGGAAAAATATATCATGCTCATGGATCAGCAGAATCAACATTGTCAAAATGTCTATATTACCTAAAGTGGTTTACAGATGCCCTGCAATCCCCATTAAAATACCAATATTGTATTTCACAGATCTGGAAAAAATAGTTCTATGCTTCATATGAAACCAGAAAAGACCCCGAATAGTCAATGTAACTTTACATAAGAAGAACAAATCAGGAGGCATCACTTTACCAGACTTTAAGCTATACTATAATAAGGCTATAGTAACCAAAACATCATGCAGAGACATAGACCAATGGATCAGAACAGAGAACCCAGATATGAAACCATCATCATACTCCTACCTGATCTTCAACAAAGCAGACAAAAACATACACTGAGAAAAAGAATCCCTATTCAATAAATGGTGCTGGAAAAACTGGATATTCACATGTAAAATACAGAAACAAGATCCACAGCTTTCACCACTCACAAAAATTAATTCATAATGGATAATAATACACTTAAAAATCAGACATGAATGTATAATAATCCTAGAAGAAAATGTTAGCAGAACAATTTACAGTCACAAAGATGTGGAAATAACCAATTCTCCATTAATACATGAATAGATTAATAAAATGTGGTATATGTATACCATGGAGTGGTACTCAGCCATAAAAAATCGTGATCTTGGTGATCTAGTATCTTTGGTAAAAACCTGGATGGAACTGAAAACTATTCTTCTAAGTGATATATTGAAATAATGGGAAAAAAGAAAACACCACATGTACTGAATACAAAATTGGAGCGAGTTGATAAACACTTATATGTGCATATAGAAATGAAACTCAGTGGAAATCAAGTAGGTGAGATGAGAGGGGAGAGGGGATGGATAAATTCACAGTTGATGGATACAATACACAGTTTCTGGGTAAAGGGCACAAGTTACAACTTTGACTTAAAATGTACAGAAACAGATTATGTAACCAAAACTTGTATACCCACATAATATTCTGAAAAATTTAAAAACACCTTATTTAAGGTTTTGTATGCTATTATGGATAGTTTGGATTTTCTTCTGATGGGGCAAGCTATTGGAAAAATTTTAGCAAATGAGTGACAATATTACATATGCTTTAAATGGCTAATTCTAGTTGTATTTTGAAGAACTGGCAGTAGGTTTTCAAAGATGGAAGCAAGAGCTTATGAGGCTATTATAATAGGCCATGATAAAGATGATGGTGGCCAACTGCAGTAGTAGTAGTGTAAATGGAGGTGATGAGATGTGGTCAGATTATGAATGTACTTTGAAAGAGAGCCAAAAATATTGGCCAATGAATTGGATGTAAGGTGTGTGCAAAAACAGTGAAGTTAAAACTACTCTAGAGTTCTTTGTAGTATGCACAGTGGTAAGTTTGTTATTGTCATTTGATGAGATTATGGAGCCTGTACGGAAGAGATTTAAAGGTGGAAATCTGGATTTTAGTTTTGGTAGTTAACTTTCAGGTGCCCATTAAGGAAGAGATCTGATCTAGAAATGTATTTTCTTGAGTCATCAGCATATGAACATAATTAAAACTAAGAGCCTAGAGGAGATCATTTAAGGAATATAGAGAAAATAGGAAAGGTTTAAGCACTGAGCTCTGGAGCTTGGCTGACAAAGGAAACTAATAATGAGAAGCCAGGGGGCAGTAGGAAAATAAAGAAGGGATAATGTGGTATCCTGGAAGCTAAATAAAGAAAATCTTTCGAAAAGGAGTGAGTGGTCGTTTATGTCAAATGTCGGTGAAAAGTCACATTAATTTAGCATAGGATTTGTATTTGGCAAAGGATTTTGCAAAAATGGAGTTAAGTATCAGTACAGCCAACTCAAGGGAGAACAGGAAGACAGAAGTTAGGGAGCAAGATGTTGCAATAGGAGGTTCCCCCACTATTATCCTTGTAGCAACAATAACTTGTCAGCCATCCATGGACAAAAGTGTCTTTCTGGAAGATTTGGAATTGAGGTAGGAGCTTGTGAAGTGGAGTTCAAGATTAAGGATGGCTGATTTGAAAGAGCAGGCTCAAGCCCTACCTTTTCACTGACTGTGGTACTAGCTACAAACCTGGACATAGTTCCATACCCTTGTAGACTCAGCTAAAGCCCCATTTAACTTTGGTGCTGCCACCAACACCACCTCCCAGAGGACATGAGTGAAGTCATGCCTGACTGTCTTCCTAGAGGCAGACTTTCAGACCACAGTACCACTGAGGATCTTAAACCATTCCTGAAACCCATCTTCAGACACTCTCAGCCATGGTCCAGTCTTTTCTACTGAGGGGAAGACATACTGTCTGTGCCAATGAGAGAAAGCCTGTAGATCTTGGTCTACCATGGATAAAGGCCACTCCTGCCTGCCAGTGGACGTACACAGTTTTCTTGTGGGAGTCCTCTAAGGTACGTAGCAGGTTCCACATTGTTCCACATAGCTGATAATAGCCCCACTGTTTGTGGACATGGGTGTGGGTGTAATTGCAAACCCTTGTTCCAGGACCAGCCCTACTTATCAAGGTCCTAGAGAGAGTCCTGTCTTTCTAGGGGCCACATAGGATCAAGATCCATGCCAAACTGAGCCCCAGGTAACAGGCTCACTGACTACAGATCCGACTATAGACGTAGCAGCATCAGTGTAATCCAGCTCTAGCTTACCTCAACTGCAATGCCAGCAGCAACCTTATCAGCCTTGGCACCCAAAAGGAGGGTCATTACCTGCCAAAACTAGTCTGTGAAGACTGAAGGAATTGTTTACTTCTTCAAATGCACAGACACAAACACAAGGCTACACAAATCATAAAGAATTAGGCAAATGTGATAACACCAAAGGAAGCTACTAAAACTCAAGTTACCCTAAAGAAATGGAGAACTACAAAATTATTAAGAAAATATTCAAAATAATCATCTTAAACAAACTTAATAGAATGTAAGATAACTCAGAATCCTAAATGAAATTAGGAAAACAATGCATGAACAAAATGAGAAGTTTAATAGAGAAATGGAAGCCATAAAAAAAGAACGAAATAGAAATCTTGGAGCTGAAAATACAATGACAGAACAGAAAATTCAATAGAGACCTGCAACTGCAGACTTGATCATATGATCTAGTAATCTTCTGGGTATGTACCCAAAGGAAATGAAATCAGTCTTTAAAATAGATGTCTACACTCCCATGTTCATTTCAACATTTTTCTCAATATCTAAGATAGAAAAGCAACCTGTGTTAATCAACGAATGAGTGGATAAAGAAAATGGTGTGTCTCTGTGTGTGTACACACATGTAGTCTCTCTCTCTCTCTCTCTCACACACACACACACACATAATATAAAATGGGATATTATTCAGCCACAAAAGAGAAAGGGATCCTTCCATTCACAAAACCATGAATGCACCTGGAGGATATTATGCTGCATGAAATAAGCCAGGCAAAGAAAGACTTATATGTGAAATATAAAAATTTTAAAGTCAAATTTATAGAAGTACAGAGTGGAACAGAGGTTTTCAGGGGCTAGGGAGTGTGGAAAGTGAAAATATATCAGCCAAAGCTTTCAGTTTTAAGATAAACACATACTGGTGATATAATGCACAACACAGTGACTATAGTTGATGATACTGTATGGTATCATTACAATTACCAAGACAGTATACCTTAAGTGTTCATGCATCCCTACAAAAGAAATAAAAAGCAGGAACTATGTCAGGTAACGAATGTGTGAATTAGCTTGATTCTGGTAATCATTTCACAATATACATATATGTATATATATATATATCATCATGTTATACACTTTGTGTACAATTTGTATTTTTAAATCATACATCAATAAAACTGGGGAAAATGAAAAAAATTGGGGATATTTGGTTAGTGGACATGACTTTTTAAGTGAATTTTATCATCAAGGGAGTGAAGAAATGAAGTTGCAGAGGGCAAGAGATGTGGGGTTAAAAGAAAGTTTTTAAGAATGCAATGTATCACAGAATGCTGATAAGGATTCTCCAGTAAAGAGGGAGAAATGATAATCCATGAGACAGAGTAGAATTTCTGTAGTTGCTACTCTTCAAGGCATAGAGAAGGCAGCATACAGTGCACAAGTGGAGGGGTAAAAGGAAGACGTTTTATCCATTGTCACTGAAAATCAGGCATAATATATACACACTATGCTGGTGGACAAGGAGATGTGTAAGCTTATAGACATCTTTGTCGGATTTTCTAGATTTTTTTCTGTGAAACAGAAAGCAAAGTCACCAACTGAGACGGAGGGTGAGAAGGAGGTATTGGGGATTTCATTAAAGAGGAGCTGGGAAAGTGTTCTAGGAGAGTGGGAGAATGGATGGAATGGAAAAGTGGTAGGAACATTGAGCAGCATCGAGAACCTACTTGAGTTTAGACAGGAAAGCTTGATTACATCATTTTTGGCCAGCCATATTCACATATTCAGCTGCTCAGTCTGGTTTAGTGCAGAAGTAGTTATTGAGTTATATTTAACCAGAAGTTTGTGTTGTTAGTTGAGTTTAATAGAAGGAGATAGAGACAAAGAACTTGTGTCAGAGAGGAAGGAGACAGAGACGACCATGTTGTGTGCACACAAACAAGTGATTAGATGATGGACCATGGATTTTAAGATGAATATGAATGGATGTGATGGCATGAGTGGGGGGAAGGCAGGGGGAAGAAGTTGGTAGAATAAATGCATCATAGGATTTCTTATGATAGTCAGCTGAGTGCTTGTGCCGTTTTTGGATATTGAGAAAATGCTCCTTTGTCCTCATCAACAGCTAGTAATATTTGGGTTGAATATGAGTAGTGAAATAGATTCATACCATGTTTACAATGGGGGAAGACAGTGAAGAGCTGAGGGTTCTAGTTTTGGTTTCTTTTTGCCTAACTTTGAGCAAATCATCTTGCCTTTGGGTGTATCAATTTATTCACAGTTTAAAATGCAGAACATGATCTTTCATCCATTTATTATAGTCCTGGGGAAGAAGAAAATGAGATAATAAATGCCAAGGCATTTGGCAAAATGAAAAGTATTACAAAAGCCACCATTTTCTTATTCATAAAGGTATGATAACAGCAATAATAGTGAATTCATTACTGAGGGTTTTTTTTTTACATGATAGCCATAGTTTTAATTACTTTACATGTATTATCTCATAATTCTTATGAAAGCATATTATATTAGTTACTTCTGTTTTATAAATTAATAAACTGGAGCTTAGAGAGGTTATATAACTTTCAAGGTCAAAAAATATTTCTGAGTATGTGGCTCATACTTAGGCTTGCCTGGCTCCAAAGCTAGCGTCTTTTTGTTCAACATTTTGTTTGTGAGATTCAGATATATAGATAAAGATATAAATAGATAGATCTGTTTATTGTGCTTTTATATCTATGGTCTCATATGTTTTCTCCCAACCACCTTGTCCTCCCAATACCAAAGATTACCTAAAGACTGTGGAACTAATTCTAATTTGCTTTACCAAAAAGAGCTTAAGCTTTTCATCTCCTTGTTCAGTTTAGCTTTGGAGTTTCTCAAATATCATGAATGAGAAACCAGTCATTGATTTGAGACCTGTCTAATCTAAATTTTGTCACTTCAGCCTTGTGTAATTATTAAAAACCCTTGTAATTTATCTGTCACCCAGGTCACCCAGCAGCATCTACCCATAGTTTCTCAGTCTCAAATTGATGTCCCAAATCAGCACATACTGTCAGAGACAGCTGCTCGGTTTACCTCTGAAAGAGTCTCCTCATTCTAGAGTTGTATTCCCTCTAGTCTTGCTTACTTCCACAGTTGTGTAGTGTCTTAATATATTTCATCTTCAAAATTCATCTGACTTTCTTCTAATGTTTTCAGTGGTGAAACTGACCTGCCATGAGCTATGCCATTTTACTCAGAAGTAGAAGTCAAACACCATAATTTTTAATAGTATTTTTATCATTGCTCAGTTTATAGTATTTTCCAATTTCCCTTGGATTATTTACAAGTATATTGCTTAATTTCTAAATAATGGGTTTCTGTTACCTTTTATTATTTTTTCCTATTATAATTATATTCTACCTAAGTAATTATTTTCTGACTTTGTTCACTTTGAAACATGTAAAGAATTGCATTATGTCCCAGCATGATTGGCATGTTCTGTGGGTATCTGGAGATTATGTATTCTGTAGTTCTTGGGTGTAATGTTTTACATACATATTGATTAGGTCATTGTTCTAATTGTATTTTTTGTATCACCTTTGTCCTTACTAATTTGTTTTTTTGGTTTGTTCTACTATTTACTGATAAAAGTATATTACATTTTATCACTATATTTCTGTATTTGTCTTTTTCTTCTTTCAATTTTGTCAGTGCTTTCTTTAGATATTTTGAGGCCATGTTTTCAAGTGTTATAAATTCAAGGGTTATAAATTTCTAATAGTTAACATTTTTGCTTTGAAGTCTTCATTGTCTGTTGTTATCATAGCTGTATCTCCCATCTGTTAGTTGGTTTGCATGGTCCTTTTCTATTTTTTTTTTTACTTTCAATATTTTCCCTTTATATTTTGTAGTTGTGTCTTATAAATAGCATGTAACTGGGTTGTGGTAAAATCAATCTTGACAATATTTACTTAATTGGAGCATTACTATACAGTTACTATACTTACAAATAAATCTGCATTTATGTTGACCAACTAAGTGATTTCTATTTGTTTCACCTGATTTTATTCTTACATTCTTTCTTCCTGCCTTATTTTAGAATGCTTGAGTATATATACTTTTTCTATTCTTTTAGCTTGAACTTTTAATACTTTTTTGCTATTATTTTAGTGTTTACTATAAAAAGTGCAAATTCATTCTTGACTCATAACAGTCAAGATTTGTTTTTTAAAATTTATTTTTATTTATTTATTTTTTGAGACAGAGTCTCATTATGTTAACTTTGGTAGAGTGCTATGGTATCACAGCTTACAGAAACTGCAAATTCTTGGGCTTAAGCAAGTCTCTTGCCTCAGCCTCCCAAGTAGCTGGGACTACAGGTGCCTGCAACAACACCCAGGCATTGTTGTTGTTGTTGTTGTCATTGTTGTTTGGCAGGACCAGGCTGGTTTTGAACCCACCAGCCTGGGTGCATGTGGATGGCGCCCTAGCCGCTGAGCTACAGGTGCTGAGTCTCATAACAGTTTATTGTAAGTTTATACTTTTACTTGATTCATGAATGCTTTATCTACTACTTAAATTTAATTTAAAATTTTCCTATATTTTTATATCTAAGCAAAACATTATTTTTCATTATCAGCATTTGTTAATACTATTAGCATTTTCATTTTTTATTGTTGTATTTCTGAGTTTCCATGTGAGATTACTTTTCTTCTGCTTGAAGAAGACCCTTAATGTTTCCTTTAGAATATGTTATGAGCTGAATGTTTGTATTCTGTCAAAATTCACATGTTAAAGCTATAACCTTCAATGTGACTGAAAATAGAGTTAAATGAAGTCATCAGGTGGGGCCCTAGTTTGATAGGGCTGATGTCCTTATAAGAAAGTAAGAAACACCAGAGCGTACTCATGTTTGTGCTCTCTCTCTCCCTTGCCACGTGAGGGCACAGCCATCTTCAAGCCAGTACAATGCTACAGAAACCCACCCCAAGCACTAATCCCTCTCCATGGGTAGTCACTGTCTTGACTTTTGAATGACTATTTTAAAATTTTATATAAATGGAAACAAATAGTATGTATTCTTACAGGGAACATTATGTTCAGAATATTTTTCTTGTTGAGAGTTGTAGAATTTGATTCACTATGTTTCAGCTGGAGCCTGGCAGTTTGCATTTCTAATAAGTTTCCAGGTGATACTGCTGCTCCAAGGCCCACACCTTGAGATCACTGTTAAAGATCATTTGCCCTCATTGATTTATAGAAAAGATCAGAGATCTTTTTCTTAGAGAGCCAGATAGCAAATATCTTATCCTTTGTACTCCAAGAGTGAAAATTGATGCCTTATGTAGGTGATTGTATAACCATTTAGAATGTTTATCATTTGAAAATGTAACAAATATTCTTAACTAAAGGGCTATAAAAAATAGAGACTGGCTGGATTTGTACTGAGGGCTGTGGTTTGCTGACTGATGGTATGTAGTATTCCATTATGTAACTAAATGACAATTTAAGAAAAAAAAGCATACTGGTCTTTTATTGTTGAATTTCTCTATGTGGCCTGTTACAACTCAATGGACAAAGGAAAATGTTCTAATAATTTATTCTAAATGTTACCTTAGAAAGATGTTTCTTCTCTTATTTCAACTGGGTTATCCTTTAAATTGTTAGTAGGAATTTGAATGCTGTCTAGGTTTTAGCTTGTACGTATAACATTGCCATGAGAATTCTCAGACGTGTCTTTGGTGAACATATGTGTGCATTTTTGTTGGTATATACCCCAAGGTAGAATTGCTGAATACTCATCATAAAGATATGCATATCTTCAACTTTAGAGGAAATTGCTAAACAGTTTTTGAAATTATTGTATCAATTTACACTCCCACCAGTAATGTGAGAATGACTGCTGTTCCACAACAGTGATGTTTTGGAGCCAAGTCATACAGACTTTAAACAGCCAACCGTGAGCATTTCTTTCAAGAGCCAACTGTGACCTCAGGATTGTTGCTCGAAATTGGCTGCAGTGGCAGTATTTACACTATGGAGAATGAAAAAAGATACAAATTGGGCTTTTATTTATTCATTGCATAAGATAGTTGTTAAACATTTACCAGCACACTAGATCTATGCATTTTTGAAAACATTTGGTATTTAATATTTTTTGTCTACTTGTAGACATTCAGGTGGGAGTGTAATGGTATCACTTTGTGGTTTTAATTTGCTTCTTTGCATCTCTGATGAGAATAAAGTTTCCCACTTTTCCCATTTGTTGGCTTTTTTCCCACCTTTTTAAAAATTTTAGATAAATACAAGGGCACAAAACCACCAGATCACAATGTTTGTACTTGTTAGGAAAGGTCCTGTTGTACTTGTGACACTCACCCAGGAGGTATGCCACACCATCCCACATTGTGTACATTAGGTGGGAGCACACCAGTCCTCCTTCCTCCTCCCTTTTTCCCCTCCCTTCTCTCCCTACCCCTCACCTATTTCTATTATGTAGGCACGAATTAGTTCATCTACTGGCTTCATATTAGTATTGATACTTTGGATACTTGCTTTTCTATTCCTGTGATACTTGACTATATTTTCCAACTCTATCCAGGTTAATACAAAAGATGTAAAGTTACCATCTTTTTCAAATTTCTTATAGCATAACTATGTACATTAATGCAATCATGGAGTACAGTGTGCTGTTTTCATATACATTTTGAAATACTCTCATCAATCTGGTTAACATAACCTTCATGTCATTTTCTTAGTTATTGAGTTAAAATATTCATACTCTGCTTTTAGAAAGGTTCACTTGTACCCTTGTAAGATTAACCATAGAGGTGACCCCACCAATCTCCCTCCCTCCCCCATCCAACCCCCTCCTCTCCCCCTCCCACCTCTTTCCCATATTCTAAGGCTATAATTAGGTTATGACATTCCTATAAAAGCTATGAATTAGTTTCAAAATAGGGCTGTGTACATTGGGTACTTTTTCTTCCATTCTTGAGATACTTTGCTAAGAAGAACATTTTC
>NW_003852585.1:614824-630311 GCF_000181295.1 Otolemur garnettii
TATTGATAAGCCTGATAAAATTTTAGGTATTGAGTTGTTCAAAAGTCCAGTGGACGTTTTTAATCTTTTCGCCACTGTAGAAGTTGGAGTTTGATCAATAGTTTCTGTGTTAGTTTACTTTTGTGGTGAAGGATTGCTCTGGTCATTATGGAGAATAGGTCTGAGAATATGGAGAACTGGTTTAGTTATGGCAAATTTCTTCAATGCATGGATGTCATTAAAGTATTTAATTTCTCCATCATAAATGAAACTCAGTTTACCTGGATCCATGATCCTGGGCTGAAAGTTATTTTGTTTTAAGAGATTAGATGTTGATGACCACCCTCTTCTTGCCTGAAAGTTTTCAGCAGAGGGATCTGCAGTTATTCTAATATTCTTCCCCTTGTAGGTTATGGTTTTCTTACATCTCGCTGCTTTCAAGATTTTCTCTTTCATATTAAGTTTAGTGAAGTTAATTATGATGTGTCTGGGGGATGTCTTATTCGGGTTGAGTTGTGCTGGGGTTCTGAAGCTGTCTGCAATCTGAATTTCAGGATCTCTTGACATATCTGGAAAGTTCTCTTTCATAATTTCATGAAGAAGAGCCTCTGTGTTTTGCGAAGCAACTTCGTCACCTTTGAATTATTCCAGAGCTCTCTTAGAGAGTGATCCATTTTTGCTTTCCATTTCTGATTCTCTTTGGATGTTTGGACATATTCAGAGTCATCCATTTTTACTTTCCATTTCTGATTCTCTTTGGATATTTGGACATATTTAGAAGCTGTGTCTTCTACATCTGAGATCCTTTCTTCTGCCTCCTGCACTCTGTTACCAAGAGATTCTACCGTATTTTTCAGATCTTTGAGGGCTGCAATCTCTCGCATTAATGTTTCAAAATCTTTGGTGGTTTTTTTTTTTTTTTTGAATTTGTTGAATTCTTGAGTGAATTTTTGGAATGCTCCTTGAATTTCTAGTTCTATCTTTGCCTCTATTCTGTTTATCTTATTTGCAATCCAGATTCTGAATTCAATTTCTGACATCTCAGCCATTTGTTTATAAAGGGGATCTTCAGTTTTGTCTGCCACATCTTTTCTTGGGGGAGTTGACCTACTTTGGTTATTCATATTACCAGCCACATCCTTTCTTATGGGGGGTTGATCTACTCTGGTTATTCATATTACCAGAGCTTTTCTGCTGATTCCGCCCCATGATTATTTTACCCTGTTTCACTTTTCCCCTTGAGGTTTGTCAAGGACCTGTATGGTGTTACAGCCTGAGAGACTGGGGACCTGTTTGGTGTGGTGGGGCTAAGTGGCTCTGTCTTATTTTCAGCTGGTCTCTGTCCTACCCTAGTGATTTAGTTACTCTTGGTTGAAGTCTCTGCTGTGGAGAAATGCCAGCAATTAATTCACCCCACCTCCCACAAAAAACAATTGGGCAAGGAAAATCAAACCTTCCCTCAACCATACACCCAGGGTGCCCCTTTGAATAGTCCCTGGGTGGTCTGCCAGGTTTAAAGGGTCCAAATCAGTTGTCCCAGTCAGCACCAGTTTCAGGTGGAAGAGTTCAAATGTTTCTAGCAGCTAGATAAGAGGGGTCTGCTTGCAGCTCAGATATAACTTTCTCCAGGTCTCCGTGAGGGCAAAGGGACCCTCCCAGCAAATGGGTTAGTCTGGGAAGGTTAATACCTCCTTCCCCACCTTGCACCCAGTCACTCGTACTCCCTCAGGTCTGGGACCCTATTCACTCCAGTAGGCAACTACTCCTGGTGTTTACCACTGCTTAAATCACCCAGAAATCTGAATCCAGCAGGGGGGCCTTGCATGTTTAAATTAGGCTGTGAATGTTCTCTCAATTCCAGCCCCTCGCCTTCTGTCCCGGCTAGATTCCTGTGCAAGTCAGAGTCTGCTAGAGCTGATAAGGAACTCAATCCTGGGCAGCAATTAGAGTTTACACTCATGTGTCAATCCCCGCTTCTGCCCACCCACTGCCTTTATCTCAGCGTTCGCCTGAGGGTGAGGTGCTCATTGGGAAATCTGAGTCCAGTATGGCGGGGGAAGAATTTAGGCTTTGGAAGTTCTTGCCATTCCAGCCACACATCTTCTGTCCCTTCTAAATTCTTCTGCAAATCAGAGGCGTTCTAGAGCTGGTGAAGAACTCAGCTCTGGGCCTGAAGCAAATTAGAGTTTACTCTCGGGTGTCAATTCCAGCCTGTGCCCGGCCACTGCCTTTGTCTTAGCTATAATCCCCTGAGGGCTGGTGCTAATGGGCTCTTTACTTACAAAAGTTACCAAGTCCATTCTGCCTGTGGCTGTTGTCTGGAACCTCTGGTTGCCCAGAGAGACAGGGCTTGCCTAGCTGGAATGGCGTCAGTTCGCTGCTTAGGAGGCCACTATTACTGTATGGCTTCCTCCAAGCCAACTTTCCTCTCCTCACTCCTGTGCCACAGTCAGCACAGAGCAGCACCAGCCCTTTCCCTCTCCACTTCTCTCAAGGAGATGCCCAAGAATCTGGATTCCATAGGTAACAAACCTCCAGGCCTCAGGGTGGGTGGGTGGGGAATCCTCGGAGTTCAATGTTGCAGGTGGAGAATATATATAGTTTTATACAGTTTTATGCCTGGCAGGAGGGTGCCATGGCCTGCCAGCAGGGGTAGGATGTCCAGTTTTTAGGGGGTCTCTTCCATGGGATAAAGTGGGAGGATGTTTGAACTGTGGTCAGTTGTTTGCATGGAGTAAACTGCGAGCCCTTCTTGTCGGGGAGGGAACTCCTGTCCACTTGGTGGTGGATTTTGTACCTTTTGATTGTATTTTTGGGTTCTCCCCTCACCTCAGGAAGGTTGAAGTGTGCTCTTCAATCTTCTCTCTTGGTTCTGCTCCAAACCATCAGCTTCCTTGCTAAACTTCTGTCCTTTAAGCCTCCTTCTGGATGGGAGCTTCTGTAAAAAGCTGGCTGTAGTCTGCCATCTTGGCTCCGCCCCCTAATTAACCATTTTTTAAATGGCTGAATAGTATTCCATGGCATACATGTACCACAGTTTATTAATCCATTCATGGGTTTACCCCACATCTTAGTGATTGTAAATTGAGCTGCAATAAACAATTTAATGCAAATGTCCTTATGATAAAATGATTTCTTTCTTTTTCTTCTGGGTAGATATCTATTAATGGGATTGTAAGATCCAATGGAAGGTCTATTTTGAGTTTTTTGAGGATTCTCCATCCTTCTTTCCAAAGAGGCTGTTTATTAGTTTGTAATCCTACCAGCAGTGTAAAAGTGTTCCCTTCTTTCCACATCCATGCCAGCATCTGCTGCTTTGGGACTTTGTGATGTAGGCTATTCTCACTGGGGTTAGGTAAAATCTCAGGGTGGTTTTAATTTTGCATTTCTCTTATAATTAGGGATGATGAGCATTCTTTCATGTGTTTGTTAGCCATTCATCCATCTTCTTCAAAGAAGTTTCTGTTCATGTCTCTTGCCCAGTGATAGATGGGATTATTTACTCTTTTTTTGTTGATTAATTTCAGGTAGCTATAGAGTCTAGTTATCAACCATTTATCAGATTTGTAACATGCAAATATCTTTTCCCATTCTGAAGGTAGTCCATTTGCTTTACTTGTTGTGTCCTTAGCTCTGCAGAAGCTTTTTAGATTAAGTAAATCCCATTTATTTATTTTTCTTTTATTGTGATTGCCCATGAAGCCTTTCTTCATAAAATGTTTCCCCAGTCTGATATCATCAAGAATTTCTCCCATTCTTTCCTCTAGGACTTTTATCATTTGTATCTTTTATTTTAATCTTTTATCCATCATGAGTCAATTTTTGTTTTGTTTTTTTATTTTTTATTTTTTGAGACAGAGCCTCAAGCTATCCCCCTGGGCAGAGTGCCATGGCATCACAGCTTACAGCAACCTCCCACTCCTGGGCTCAAGCGAGTCTCCTGCCTCAGCCTCCCAAGTAGCTGGGACCATAGGCACCCACCATAATGCCTGGCCATTTTTTGGTTGCAGCCATCATTGTCATTTGGCGGGCCCGGGCTGGGGATTCGAACCCGCCACCTTAGGTGTATGTGGCTGGCGCCTTAGCCGCTTGAGCCACAGGTGCCAAGCCATGAGCCACTTTTTGGAAGTAGTGAAAGGTGTAGGTCCAGTTTCAGTCTTTTTCCATGTGATTATCCAGTTCTTCCAGTAGCATTTATTGAACATGGATTCTTTTCTCTAGTGTATGCTTTTGTTTGGTTTATCAATGATCAGATGGTGATAAGAGGCTGGTTTCATCTCTTGGTTTTTTTATTCTATTCCATATGTCTGTGTTTCTATTTTTGTGCCAGTACTGTGCTGTTTTCATCACTGTGGACTTATAATCTGAAGTCTAGTAGAGTGATGCCTCTGGATTTGTGTTTAATACTAAGAATTGTCTTCACTATATGTTTTTTTTTTTCACGTTTCGTACAAAGCAAAGAACTATTTGTTCAAATTCTCCAAAGTGTAATGTTGGCATTTTAATGGGATTGCATTGAATCTGTAGATTGCTTTGGGTAGTGTAGTGTAGACATTATAACAATGTTGATTCTTCCCAGCAAAGAGCATGATATGTTCTTCCATTTGTTAATGTCTTCTGCTATTTTTTTTTAGGGTTTCATAATTCATTTTATAAAGTTCTTTCACATCCTTTGTTCCCAGATACTTCATTTTTTTAAAACTACTGTGAAGGGTATTGTGTCCTTCATGCTTCTCAGCTTGACTTTTGTTGATGTATACAAAGGCTACTGATTTGCAGACATTGATTGTATACCCTGAGACATTACTGTATTCCTTGATCATTTCCAGGTATCTTGTAGTTGAATCTCTGGGGTTTTATAAGTCTAAGATAATATTGTTAGCAAAGAGCAAGAATTTGACCTTCTCTGCTGACAATCTCATGACCTTAATATCTTTTTTTTGCCTGGTTCAATTGGCTAGAACATCCAGAACTATGCTGAATACTAGTGGAGACAGTGGACGTCCTTGTCTGTTTGTAGTTCTAAATGGCAATGTTTTACTCTATTCAGTATGATATTGACTGTGGGTTTGTTACAGATGGCTTCTTAAGCATTCTTAAAAACAGGATGCTGAAGTTTGTTGAATGCTTTTTCTGCATTTGAGAGGATCATGTGGTCACCAGCTATTCCAAGACTCTGACAGGCCTAGGTGTGTGGATCCCCAGAGACCAGGAGCTCTTTACCAACCCAAGCAAAAGTAAGACTCCACTTCTGCCAAATATAGAAGAAAATCAGCAGTGTGTAGTGGTAGAGACCTACCAATATTGTTCTTTGGAAGGCCAAAGCTAAAGGGACACACTAGCCCAGGGGTTCAAGGCCTCCTTGAGGCAGGCCAATGCCATGCCTCCCTTCAACTCAGGCCTCAGAGCAAGGGTCTATCCCAGAAATAAAATAGAAAATGAAACAGAATAAAAATAGGTCAGAAAAATGGAATTAAATAGGGAGGGATTAGGCTGGGCGTGGTGGCTCAAACCTGTAATTTTAGCCCTCTGGGAGGCCAAGGTGGGTGGTTTGCCTGAGCTCACAAGTTCGAGACCAGTCTGAGCATGAGCAAGGGCAAGACCACATCTCTAAAAATAGCCAGGCACTGTCGTGGATGGCTGTAGTCCCAGCTGCTTGGAAGGCGGAGGCAAGAGAATCACTTGAGCCCAAGAATTTGAGGTTTCTCTGAGCTATGACACCATGGCACTCTACCAAGGGTGACAAAGCAAGACTTTGTCTCAAAAAAAAAAAAAAAAAGAGAGGGATATCTTGGTTGTTTTTTGAGAGATTCATGAGGGAAAGACGAGAAAAGTAGAAAAAAATATTTATAAGAAGAAAGAAAAGAAAGAAAGAAAATGTTGGCTATTTTAATATCCTTTTAATGAAGTTCTGTGACTCATTAGTTTTATTATTGCTTTATAGGCGTTCTTAATATATATTTGATAGGAATTCTTTGCCAGATATATGTATTTTAAATGTCATCTCCCATCTTGTGGATAGATTTTCCATTTGTTATTGGTGTTTCTTGGTGTGGTCAAAGTTATCATTTCTTTCTTTAATGGTGTTTTTGTGTTCTGTTTGGAAGAATCTTTGCCTGCAGTGATGTTACAAAGGGATTGTGCTTAGAGATATTTTCTATAACAGATTTATCATTATTCTTTTGATGTAATATTTTGCAATTCATATATGGTGTAAGTTTGGGATATAGTTGCAGTATTTTCCACAAAATATCCACTTAATATAGCACTATTTATTTTAAAGACTGTCCTTTTTCCTTTGTACTTCAATATCACCTTTATTAAAAAATTAAGTGATAGTATATGCCTGAATTCTTTATTTTATTTCACTACAGTCATAACCATACTAGCTACTATGTCCTTGCACCAATACCACAGTTCTTATTTATCATAGCTTAATATATGGTAGTGTAGGTCCTCCAGATGTGTTCTTTTTCTTTGAGATTGCTTTGGTTATTTTAACTCTTTACATATGGATTTTAAAATCAGGTTATCATTTTCTGACAAAATTTATGCTGGTATCTGGAATTTGAGATATATTAAAGATGTCCACAAGTTCCTTAATACCTCCTGTTAAGGGGCTCATTGCACAGGCTGGTAAAGAATTCTCAACTCAAAAATAGAAACAGGCTTAAAGTAAGGACTTTATTTTATTTTATATTCTAAGGGAGGTAAGGGCATGACATGAAAGGAAGAAGGAATACCAGCCCCAAGGATGAATGGCTTAGGCCTTTATTGGAGCGATAAAATGCACAGCAGTGGTAGTTGCAAAATAATAACAAAAGGCAGTTGTTTTCCAGAGCACTTGTTTTCTGTTGGGTCAGTTTTATCCGACTTTTAAGAATGTGGTCTGGCAAATGCTGAGGGGCTATGTGTTCTTTTCTTATCTGCTTAGTACTTTCCTAGTTCTGCAAAACAAGCTCTTAAAAAACCAAGTTAAGCAATGGTGGTCAAACAAGAAGCAAGCATGTTTTTATGTTACATGATTTACTAGCAATGTCATCCTTTCTCCTCCCATAGAGAACTGTGATGCCTTCCTGTTTGATTGATCCCTTTATAATTATAAAATAGCCATCCTTGTCTCTAGTACTCCTTCTTGATTTTTCTAATAATATAGTATCAATATCTATTTTAGGGGGTAATGACTTCTTTTTTAGTTCTTTTATACCCAACTTTTTTGCTTATTGATATTTAAAGTGTGTTTCTTGTCACAAGCATATATTTGGGTTTCTATACATCCATTCTGACAATCTTAGTATTTACTTGAAACGATTTTATTTATTTGTATTTAATTTAGACACTTATATAATTGAGTTTAGGATATATTTCCCATTTAATTGTATGTTTTCTATTGAGTTGTTTGTTTCATATTCTTTTCTACTTTAGGTTAGTCAGTATTTTTACCTTCCATATATTTTTTCTATTAATTTGTCAGTTATACCTTCTTTTATTATTTTAGCACTTACTTTAGAAATTGCAACAGGAATCTTTGACTTATTAGAGCGTAATTCAAATTATTTGCCCCACATTACTACTAGAAACTTTAAACTCCGTTTATCTTTTTTCACCTTTCTTCATTATTTTTGTCTAGTATTTTTGTTTTATATATAATTAAACTCTACAAAATATTGCAATTATTCTTTTATACAGTAAATATCCATTTATAGTTACCCACACAATTATTCTCTCTGTATTCTACATGCCCTTTTGCATTTTGTTTCTGTTTGAGACTATTTTTCTTTTAACCAAAGCATTTTCTTTGCTGTTATTTTGTTTTCTTTTAATGTCGGTCTGCTAGTGAGGAATTCCTTTAATCTTTGTTCATCCAGAAGCCTCTTTATTTCACCCACCTTGTTTAAGAATATTTTCTTTGGGGGAAGAATTCTATGTTCCATTTTTTTTTTTTTTATTTTAGCACTTAAAAAGTCATAACATTGTCCTTTGGCAATTTTTTTTTTTTTTTTTAGCAAGTCTGCCTTAAATTTTACAGTTGTTCCTCTGAATTAAGTGTCCTTTATTCTTATTGCTGCTTTTGGAAACTTAACTATGATGTACCAGGTATAGTTTTCTGTTTATCTTGTTTATGGCCCACAGAACTTCTTTTTTTTTTTTTTTTTGAGACAGAGTCTCACTATGTCACCCTCAGTAGAGTGCTGTGGTGTCACAGCTCACAGCAACCTCAAACCATTGGGCTTAAGCGATTCTCCCAGGTAGCTGGGACTACAGGCACCCATCACAATGCCTGGCCATTTTTTTGTTGCAGTTGTTTAGCTGGCCTGGGCCAGGTTTGAACCCACCACCCTTCGTGTATGTGGCTGCCACCGTAACCACTGTGCTACGGGCGCTGAGCCCACAGAGGAGCTTGTCTTTCATTAGTTTTGTAAAGGTTTAGACTGTTATCTCCTTAGACATTGCTTCTGGCCAATCCTTTTCTTCTCTCATTTCATGTATGTTAGACTTTTGACTGTGTTCTACATATCTTTTATGCTCTGTTATTTGTCCTAATTCTTTTTGTTCCTATGTTTCAGTTACAGTATTTTCTATTATTTTGTAGTTTTATAATCTTGTTCTTTTGTGTCAAATATCCTATTAAATCTATGCATTCAGTTCTTAGTTTTTCCCTTGTAATGGAATATCTAATTTGTCCTTATTGTCATTAATTCAAATTTATTATTACATTTCTAGATTTTTTTCCCTCATTTATTTAAATTCTGCTCCATTTCTTCAAAAAATGTTAATCATAATTAAAGTCATTCTCTGATGATTTTATACTACCTTTTTGCATATCTAGTAATATTTTTATTGCATGTCCTGCACCATATATAAAAAATGATAGAGGTTCTAGATGAGATATTCTAGAAAGAGTTCTAGTTTTTCCCTTTTAGGCACATAAAGAGATACTTTAATGTCTTTAAAATTTATCATGGTGAAAGCTATATTGCAGTTTTAATAAAATTCAGGCAACTTCTGGTTCCCTTCTCTAGGATGTCAGAACATGATAGATTTCTACCTTTTAATCCCTGAAAGACTGTGGAAGATCCAGATCTGCTCTTCATGGTTTGCAGTCTCTTGCTGCTTAAGATTCTGGCACATGTTTGTTTCCTAAGAACTGAGTGTTGCTGGAGATTTCACTTTGCCTTTTAGAAGTATTTTACCTAGCTTTCTATATTCTTGTGCTATGCTAGAAGTCAACACATGTTCAGTGGGGGAAAATCTGCTGAGAATTTAAGTCTCATCAACTTTTTTATTTGTCATACCAGCCCTGACAAATTGCTAAAAGCTTTGCTGGTTTTTCTTTTTCCCAGCAGAGGCTCTTTGCGTGAGTAAGCCTGGTCCTCAGCTTGTTCTCTGAGTTGGCATATTTTATAAGGGAGCAAAACAGTTGGAGATTGTCAACTCACCTTGGAAAAGTTTTCCCCTCCTTGGATTTGTAATTTATTTACTCTTTGTTTCCACCACTATTTATCATTTTTAACATCTGGCAGAAGGCTGTTGCATCTCTCAACCTTTTATTCAGAAGCATACCTGAGTAGATTATTTTGGATACAATTATAACTGTTGTCTTTCAATGATTTTATATTTGTTGCTTATTTGTAAAACTGAAATATTGTTTTTTGTATTTTTTTAATCCAGAAAGTTTGCTAATGCCCCTTTGTAAATGTGATGCTTTATGCATATATTCTTTTAGATTTTTCTATGTAGTCAATCATATAACCTATAAATAATAGCATTTTATACTTATTTTAATACTTATTTTCTTTTTAAAAAATAAACAAGAGCATAAGCATATGTTCTTCTTTTACTAAACTGTCTAGGACCTGTCCTGTAATATGCCAAATAGTAGTGACAATAGTAGCCATTTTGTTTTATTCCAAATCTTAAGCAGAAATATTTTAAGATATTACAGATACATACAATATTTTAATAGGGATTTTTATAGATACTTGCTGTGTCAAGCAAGTTTTATAGTATTCCTTGTTTACTTTTTTAAAAGAAATAATGGCTACTCAATTTTATCAAGGCCTTTTTGCTTATACCTCTTTATATAATCAAAATATTGTTCTCTTCTAAAATATTAATGTAGTGAATTACATTTTTAAAATTTTAATCAGAATTGCCTTCCTAGGATAAACCTAACTAGGTCATGATGTATTAGGGTGTTTATATATTGTTGGATATGATTTATGAACATTTTTAAGGACCTATTCATTCATGGCCATGAGTCAGAATGGCCTCTAATTTTATTTGATAATACAGTCTTTGTCTGTCAGGTTTTGGTCTTAATGTTGTACTAGCCTAGCTTCATAAAATTATTTGGGGAGTGTTGTACCTTTCTTTATTATATGGAAGATTTTTTGTAAAATCGTAATTATGTTTTTCTTGAATGATTGGTAGAAATTGCAGTAAAGCCATTTTGGCCTACCTTTTCTCTGTGGGAGGAGTTTAATGTTTAGTTTCTTTATAGTTATTGGAATAGTCAGGAACATTTTTTTGTTTTTGTTTCCTCACAGTGCTTTTTAAGATACAATATGCACATAATGAAAACCACACATCTTCAATAAACAGAAAGGTATATTTTGACACGTGGATACATTCATGTCACCACCACCCAGATCAAGATTACAAACATTTTACAAAAGCAGAAAGTTCCCTTGTGCCTTTTCAAGTCATTCTTCTACCCTTGAAGTGAACATTGTTCTGATTTCCCTTTATCATAAATTAGTTCTGCCTATTGATGCAATTCACATAAGTGGAATCATAAAGTGTGTAGAGTATGTATTCTTTTTTGCCTCATTTCTTTCACTCAGCATCACATTTTTGATATCCATACATGTTGTTACATTTTAGTACAAAATAGGAACTGTATGATTATACTACAGTTTCTTTATCCATTGCATTATAGATTTTGTTTCCCCCCAAGTTTTAGCTATTGTGAATAAAGCTGTTATGAATTTTCTTGTATGTGTCTTTTTGTGAACATAGGTTTCCTTTCTATGGCTTATATACCTATGAATAGGATTACTGGATTGTAGTTGTATGTTACAATTTGTGAGAAGCTGCCAAAGACTTTCTCAAAATGGTTGCACTATTTTGAACTTCCACTTTTCATGTATAAGAAATTCACTTAGGTTACAGGTCCAGGTTCATTAGAAATGTAGCCAGCCCTCTGTACCCATCTGTTCTGTAACTGTGGGTTCCTGTGGATTCAACCACAGATAAGAAAATTATGAGTGGTTGCATCTGTACTAACATGCATAGACTTTTTATTGTCATTTTTTCTTAAATAATACAGAATAACAACTTAGGATTTACATTGTATTGGGTATTATAAATAATCTAGACATGATGTAAACTATACAGGAAGATGTGTGTAGGTTATTTTCAAATTGTGTACAATTTTATATAAGGGACTAAAACACTTGTGGATTTTGGTATATATAATGGGCCCTAGAGTTGATCCTTCATGGATACTAAGGGATGACTGTATATATAAAATTATGAATTTAATGTACATTTATGTCTATTTACAGATTTAAATATTTTATAGTTTCTAAATGTTTAGTTTGTATTTGACTAACATAATGATTTTTTTTTAGTTTTAAGTATTTTTCATACATCTATTTACTATACTTTTAAAATTTCAAATTGACAAATAATTATTTATGTTTATGGTATATACAACATGATGTTTGATATATGTATATATTGTAGAAAGATTAAATCAGACTAACATATCCATCTCTTCAACTACTTGTCATTTTTAATGTGATGAGAATGCTTAAAATACACTCTTTTAACAATTTAAAAGTAAACAATACATTACTATTAACTATGGTCACCATGCTGTACAAGACATCACTAACACTTATCCTTTCTGTCTAACTATAACTTTGTATCTTTTGGCCAACTTCTCCTCTTTTCCCATCCCCCTAACCCACCCCTATAGCTTCTGGTAGCCACCATTCTATCCATACACACATAGACACACACATTTGTATTATGGCACATCACATAAGAAAGAAAATTGCCAGATCATAAAGTAATTGTCAAGATAATTCAAAATTATGAAATCTTCCAAAGTATGTTCTTTGGCAACAATGGAATTAAATATTGTTGTGTGGCCAAGAGAAATGAAAGCATAAGTTCACAAAGAGTCTATATAATACACAATGAAATACTATTCAGCTCTTAAAAAGTAAGGAAATACCATAATTTGTGACAATATGGATGAACCTGAAGGGCTTTGTGCTAAGTGAAATCAGCCAGGCACAAAAAATCAACTAGTACGTGATCTCACTTATATGTGGAATCTAAACAAGTCCCACTCATAGAAGCAGTGAGTAGAATGATGGATATATAGTCGTTTATTCATTCCATGGCTGTTGCTGTAGTGTTTTATAAATTCTAACAAGGTCATATTTGCTAAGAGTGTTTATAACTGTAGTGTGTCTGTGTCTTTACTGTTTTATTTTGAGTAGTTTATCAAATCCAGAGTGATATTAAAATTGACACCTCTCCCTATGGATTTATTTTAACTTTATCAAATTTTGCGTTTTATATTTTAAAGCTCTATTCTTTCTAACATATACATGATGATTGCTTTGTCTTTTTATGATTGAATGAACATTTAATATTATGAAATTTCTCTATATATCTCATGATAAATAGCATTTATTAAGACTTTGTTTTAAAGTGTTTTTTTCTGATTCAGTGTTTTTTAGTATCTTTATTTTTAGAGCAGTATAGGTTCTCAGCAATATTAAGCAGAAGGTACAGAGATTTCCCATATGCCCCCTGCCTCCTCATATAAAAATCCTTCCTCATTCTCAACACTCCTCATTCTCAACACTCTCCACTCTGTTACAATGGATAAGTATACATTGACACATCATTATTACCCCAAACTATAGTTTACATTAGCTTCTCCATTGTTTTTATACATTCTATGGGTTTGAACAAATTTTAAATAATATGAATCCACCATTGTATTATACTACCATATAGAATAGTTTCACTGCCCTAAAAATCCTCTGTTCTCTGTCAATAATTTGTCCCTCTCCCCTAGGGACAAATTATTAGTCCCTAATAATTAGTTTTTTAATTTTTCACCTTTACTGAAGTATAATTAACATATTAAAACTGGTATATGTATTTTTAAAGAATATAATGTGATATTTTGATATGCATATACATCATGAAATGATCACAATGAAGCTAAATTAATATATCCATCAATCAACTCACATAGTTACAGTTGTTTTTCAAGATGAGAACATTTAAGATCTACTCTCACCAAATTTCAAGTATTTATACAGTACTATTAGCTATAATCATCATGCTGTATATTGGATCTTGTTAAAGATCCACAGAATGTGTTTATCTTGCAAACTGAAACTTTTTTTTTTTTATTGTTGGGGATTCATTGAGAGTACAAGACACCAGGTTATGCTGATTGCATTTGTTATGTAAAGTCCCTCTTACAAACTTGTCTTGCCCCCCAAAGGTGTGTCACACACCAAGATCCCACCCCCTCCCTCCTTTCCTCTCTCTGCTCTTCCTTTCCTCCACCCCTCCCTCCTTCTTTCTCTCTCTGCTCTCCCCTTCACCCACCCTCAACATGTCATTAATTGTCCTCATATCAAAGTTGAGTACATAGGATTCATGCTTCCCCATTCTTGTGATGCCTTACTAAGAATAATGTGTTCCACTTCCATACAGGTTAATACAAAGGCTGTCAAGTCCCTGTTTTTTTAATGTCTGAATAGTATTCCATGGTGTACATATACCACAGCTTGTTAATCCATTCCTGGGTTGGTGGGCATTTAGGCTGTTTCCACATTTTGGCGATTGTAAATTGAACTTCAATAAACAGTCTAGTGGAAGTGTCCTTATGATAAAAGGATTTCTTTTCCTTCTGGGTAGATGCCCAGTAATGGGATTTCAGGATCAAATGGGAGGTCTAGCTTGAGTTCTTTGAGGGTTCTCCATACTTCCATCCAAAAATCTTGTATTACTTTATAGTCCCACCAGCAGTGTAAAAGTGTTCCCTTCTCTCCACATCCATGTCAGCATCTGTAGTTTTGAGATTTTGTGATGTGGGCCATTCTCGCTGGGGTTAGATGATAGCTCAGGGTGGTTTTGATTTGCATTTCTCTAATAATTAGGGATGATGAGCATTTTTTCATATGTTAACCATTCATCTGTCTTCTTTAGAGGTTCTATTTGTGTCTCTTGCCCATTGATATATGGGATTGCTGGCTTTTTTCATGTGGATTAATTTGAGTTCTCTGTAGATCCTAGTTATCAAGCTTTTGTCTGATTCAAAATATGCAAATATCCTTTCCCATTGTGAAGGTTGTCTACCTGCTTTGGTGGTTGTCTCCTTAGCTGTACAGAAACTTTTCATTTTAATTAAGTCCTATTTGTTTATTTTTGTTGTGGTTGCAATTGCCATGGCAGTCTTCTGACATGAAGTCTTTCCCCAGTCTGATATTTTCCAGTGTTTTTCCTATGCTTTCTTTGAGAATTTTTATTGTCCCATGCCTTAAATTTAAGTCCTTTATCTATCTCGAATAAATTTTTGTGAGTGGAGAAAGGTTGGGGTCCAGTTTCAGTCTTTTACATGTGGATATCCAGTTCTCCCAGCACCATTTATTGAATAGGGAGTCTTTCCCTTAGTGTATTAGGGAAGATTAGGTTATTATTATTGAATAGGGAGTCCTTCCCTTAGTGTATTAGGGAAGATTAGGTTGTAAGATGTTAGTTTCATTTCCTGGTTTTCTATTCAATTCCAAATGTCTACATCTCTATTTTTGTGCCAGTACCATGCTGTACTGACCACTATGGCTTTGTAGTACAGCCTAAAATCTGGAAGAATCTGCTGATGCCCCTGGCTTTGTTTTTATTACTAAGAACTGCCTTAACTATATGGGATTTTCCTGGTCCCATACAAAATGCAGAATCATTTTTCCTAAGTCTTGAAAGTACGAGGATTGTATTTTAATGGGGATGGCATTGAATCAGTAGATTGCTTTGGGAAGTATAGACATTTTAACACTGTTGATTCTTCCCAGCCAAGAGCATGGTATGTTTTTCCTTTTGTTAATATCATCTGCTATTGCCTTTGTTAGGGTTTCATAATTTTCTTTATAGAGATCCTTCACCTCTTTTGTTAGGTACATTCCTAGCTATTTAATTTTCTTTGAAGCTATGGAGAAGGGAATTGTGTAATTAATTAGCCTCTGATCTTGGCTGTTATTGCATATACAAAGGCTACTGACTTGTGGACATTGATTTTATATCCTGAGATATTACTGTATTTTTCTTTTTTCTTTCTTTCTTTCTTTTTTTTTTTTATTAAATGATAGCTCTATACATTAATGCAAACAGGGGGTACAGTGTAGTGTTTTCATATACATTTTGAAATACTTTCATCAAGCTGGTTCACATAAATTTCATGTCATTTGCA
>NW_003852585.1:639941-641933 GCF_000181295.1 Otolemur garnettii
CTTGGATCAACTTCAGATGCCAGAAGTCTCCCTGCAGATCATATTGAGCTCTCTGCGCTTCTGGGGGAGGTGTTATGGAGACGCCATTTTGGAGGTTTTACAGTACATCTGGTTCCTGGCTGGCAGCCCACTTCTATCTGTCCTCCAAACTTGGGACACAAGTTCACACTTCGCCAGACTTTCACTCAACTCCTAATTTCCCCTCGAACTGAAAACTATTGTAGTCCGAAGGAAAAAAGCTGTGGCCACCCCTTTTGCGGTCGTGTTCAGTTTATTTCCAAAGTGGGAGGGGCTACAGTCACAGCCGGCGCTGCTGCTGTCACCGCCCATTGCGGCGGGACGTTCAAAAGATTTTTTGGTGTTTGTAGGAAGGGAACCGATTCCGTGCACTCAACTCCTGGTTTCGCCTCAAACAAATTTATGTGATCCGAGGGAAAAGAGCTAGAGTGCTCCTTTTGCCCTTGGAATTTAGTTTGTTTCTGATGGGGGAGGGGTTATAACTGCTGCCGCTGGAGCAGAATGTTCAAAAGACTTTTCAGTGTTTGCAAGACGGGAACCGATTCACCCTGCCGGTCACCACATCAGTCCAGCTCCAGACAGACTTCCAAAATTACGGGATGGATTGGTTCCCAAGCAGAGTCCCTTCCCCTTGAGTTTCTGTCCGAATGCCTGGATCCCTAACACCCCAAACTGGGTCCAAATGTCTCCCACTTCTGGCCACCAAATTCTGCCCGGGAATCCACTCCTCACCACACTCTCCGTGAGACATGCAAACTCCCTGTGAATTGGGCACAGGAGCCTTTCTTGGGGGAGGGATTGGTTTCTGTCTCTCAGAAAGCAAGCCCTGCGACCTAAGCCATGGACCTGGCACCGCAGGTGGCAGATGGCGCCGTTTCAGCTGCTGCCCTGAGTTTTTTCTGGCTGACACCGTAGTTCTGAGCTACACTTCCAATCCAGCAATTCAGGTCTTTGCTGCTCACCCTGCGCTGCTTATCTGCACAAGAAATCCACGCAGAAGAGATCCCACAGGCCCACTCTCACCTGAAACCACCAGGAGAATTGACTCAGGGATGCATCTCCTCCGCCATCTTGCTCCGCCTCCCATTACTGTATTTTTCAATGACTTCCAGGAGTCTTGTGGTTGAATCTTTGAGGTTCTCTAAGTATAAGATTATATCATCAGGAAAGAGGGAGAGTTTGACCTCCTCTGCTCTCATTTAGATGCACTTTATTTCCTTGTCTTGTCTAATTGTGTTGGCTAGAACTTCCAGCACCATGTTGAATAGTAATGGTGACAGAGGACAATCTTGTCTGGTTCCAGTTCTAATAGGAAAAGCTTTCAGTTTTACTCCATTCAGTAAAATATTAGCTGTGGGTTTGTCATAGATAGCTTCAATCAGTTTAAGAAATGTGCCATGTATGCCTATACTCTCAGTGTTCTAATTAGAAAAGGATCCTGGATTTTATCAAATGCTTTCTCTGCATCTATTAAGAGGTCTTTGTTTTTGCTCCTCTTAATAAGGTGGATAACGTTTATAGACTTCTATAAGTTAAACCAGCTTTGCATCACTGGGATGAAACCTACTTGATCATGATGTGACTTTTTTGATAATAAGCTGTAATCTATTGGCTAGGATTTTGTTGAGAATTTTTGCATCTATATTCATTAGTGAAGTTGGTCTGAAATTCTTTTTAGTTGGGTCTTTTCCTGGTTTTGGTATCAGGGTGATGTTTGCTTCATAGAATGTGTTGGGGACAATTCCTTCCTCCTTAATGTTTTGGAATAATTTCTGCAGTAATGAGAATAAGCTCTTCCTTGAAGGTTTGATAGAATTCTGGCATGAAGCCATTGGAACAGAGCATTTTTTTTATTGGAAGATATTTTATTGTTTCTTTAATCTCAGTGCTTGAAATTGGTCTGTTCAGGAGATCTATTTCTTCCTGGCTAAGTCTAGGGAGAGGGTGTGATTCCAAATATTGATCCATTTCCTT
>NW_003852585.1:642084-654802 GCF_000181295.1 Otolemur garnettii
AAAAACCCAACTCTTTGTTTCATTAATTTTCTGAATGATTCTTTTGTTTTCAAATTTCATTGATCTCAGATTTAATTTTGGATATTTCTTTTCTTCTGCTGGGCTTAGGCTTAGATTGTTCTTTTTTTTCCAATTCCATAAGATGGCTTGTGAGTTTGTTGATATGTTCCCCTTCTGTTTTTCGAATATAGGCATCTAAGCGATAAATTTTCCCCTCAGAACTGCTTTTGCAGTATCCCACAGGTTTTGGTAGCTTGTGTCTTGATTGTTGTGCTTAAGGAAGTTAATGATTTCCTCTTTTATTTCTTAAAGAAGCTTGTTTAATTTCCATGCCTGTGTGTGTGGTTGAACATTTTGGACTTGAGTTCCACCTTTAGTGCCTTGTAGTCTGAGAAGATACAAGATAAAATTCCAATTGTTTTCATTCTGTTCAGGTTTGTTTTGTGTCCTAGTATATGATCAATTTTGGAGAATGTTCCATGGGGCAATGAGAAGAGTGCATATTCTTTATCTTTGGGATGGAGTCTTCTATATTTATCTATCAAGCACAGTTGTTCTAGGGTCTCATTTAAATCCCTTATATCTTTGTATTAATTTCTGTTTAGAGGATCTGTCCAGCTCTGTAAGAGGAGTATTGAAGTCTCCTGTCATTATGGTGTTATAGGATATCATATTGCTCAGACTGAGTAAGGTCTGTTTCAAGAATCTGGGAGCATTTAAGTTGGGTGCATAAATATTTAGAATTGAAATGTCTTCTTGTTGTATTTTTCTCTTGACCAATATGAAATGACCATCTTAGTCTTTTTTGACTTTAGTTGCTTTAAATCCACATGTATCTGAAAATAAGTTTGCAAATCCACTTTTCTTCTGAATTCTGTTTGCCTGAAAAATTGTCTTCCAACCCTTAAATTGGAGTTTTAATGTGCCTTTTGAAGCTAGGTGAGTTTCCTGCAGAAAGCAAATGGATGGCTTGTGTTTTTTAATCCAGTCAGCCAATCTATGCCTCTTCAGTGAGGAATTCAAGCTATTAACATTTATCGAGTTAATTGATAAGTGTGGTAGTGTTCTATTTATCTTATTTAGTGAGAGTCCATTGCTTAGTTTTATCTTTTGCATCCGTGTGGAAGTTAGGTTCTGTCCTTTAATTTCTGAGTTCTTACTTTGCTATTGAGCTATTGTGATGGTCAGTGTGTAGAACAGGTTGAAGTATTTCCTGTAGAGCTGACCTTGTGATGGTGAATTTCCTCAATGTTTGTATACCAGTAAATGATTTGATTTCTCTGTCATTTTAAAAGCTTAGCATAGCAGGATATAGAATTCTGGGTTGGAAATTGTTCTGTTTAAGTAGATTAAGGGTAGATGACCATTGTCTTTTTGTTTGAAAAGTTTCTTTAGAGAAGTTTGCAGTCACCCTGATGGATTTGCCCCTGTAGGTCAACTGGCACTTACTCCTGGCAACTTTCAGAATCTTTTATTTTGTCTTGACTTTGGACAGGTGCATCACAATGTGTCTTGGAGAAGCTCTGTTAGAGTTGAGGCAACATGGGGTCTGATATCCCTCTGAAAGGAGTGTGTCAGAATCTTTGGTGATATTTGGGAAATTTTCATTTATAATATTCTCTAGTATAGCTTTCATTCCACTGGGGCATTCTTCTTTCCCTTCTGGGATAACTATAACTCATATGTTTGAATGTTTCAAAGGGTCCCATAATTCTGTCAGTGAACATTCTGCTTTCTTTCTGCTTTCTCTCTCTTTGTTTCTGCCTCTTTAACTATCTGAGTTATCTCAAGAGCTTTGTCCTCTACCTCTGAGATTCTTCTGCATGGTCTAACCTGTTGTTGATACTTTCTGTTGCATCTTTAAGTTCCCTAACTGACTGCTTCAATTACTTAAGTTCTGCTATATTAAGTTCTTTCTATATTCTTCATATCGTTCATCTCTTATTTGGTTCTGTTTTTGGATTTTCTTTTGGTTATTTTCCACTTTATCAGCAGTTTCCTTCATTGTTTCCATCATTTCCTTCATTATTTTCATCATCTGTATTCTAAATTCTCTTTCTGTCATTTCTAACATTTCTTTCTAGGTGGAATCCTCTGCAGTAGTTACTTTATGGTCTCTTTGGGAGGGGCAGTTTCTCTGGACTGGTTTTTCATGTTGCCAAGATTTTTCTGCTGATTCTTCCTCATGAGTGTTTTCTTTTACCTGTTTCCTTGCCCTAATTTTCTTTTCACTTCCTCTTGCTCTTTAAGTTAACATGTCTCTGGACTAGGGTTTTGATGAGTCATTTTGGTACCAGACCAGAAAGATGAGAAGACTGAAGAGCAAAAAGGGAAAAAAGAAAAAAGAGAGAGAAGAAAAAAGAGAAAAGAGAGAGGGTGAGTAAAAGGGAATATTGACAAAAAGAAGAGAGGCACAGAAAGAGGGAGATAGGAGCAATGTAAGTGTACAGTAGGGTACTTTTACCCAACCTTAAAAACCCCCAACCTCTGGGGGTGCTGGGTTGAGTGGTTCCCTTGAGGTCAGCAGCTCTTTGGTAGCCTTTTTGGACACAGTACCCCACTTCCATCATGTAGAGTGTAAAGACAAAAATGCTATAAATCAAACTAAAAAAAGCAAGCAGAAAACTTTACAGGATAAAATTGAGGGAAAACCCAAATAATAGGGGTAGAAACACCAGCAAAAATGAAGTTCTAATTGTTAAAGAAGGCAACAATGGAAAATTATATTTAAACTATATAAATGAAGAAAGAAAAGAAAGAAAAAATCTAGAGGGAAAATGTTGAAATAAAAAAAAAACCAACAAAACCAAAAACAAAGCAGTATATATATCTTGCTGATTATTATCTGGGCAACAGGTGAGTTTCTGGAATGAAATGTTGATCACAATGCTGATATGACTATATGAAATAGAAACTGGAGGCCTCTGCTGATTTCTCAAACCCCACAGGGTGGAGACCCTAAATCTCTCCTCAGCCCACTTAAAGGCACTTTAAACTGCTAACCTTGGCTAAGCAGAAGTTTGCCAGGAAAGCACTTGTTGCTGGGATCACTCCTGAAGTGGCTGTCCACTTACCCAGTGTGCCAAGACTGGTCTCACTATATGCCCCCAAGGGCCAAGGCTGTAAGGGGTCTCGGTCCCCACCATTAGGCTGCTCAGTCACTAGATTACTTGCCCAAGGTCTCCTGCCTGATCCTTGCTTTGTGGCCCTGAGGGCGGAGCTTGCTGGGGCAGTTTTCCAGTAACAGCTCCCCGTGGCCCACAGCTGAACACTATTAACTCCGTCGGGCTCAGCAGCTCAGTCTGGGGCCCTAGACAACACTTAAAGTCCTCTGCATTCTTGCCCAAGTTCTCCCAAGTTAGTTCAACTGAGTTCCAAGTCCAAAAGGAAAAAAAAAAGTTCAGAGGTAAGGCCTTTCCAGTTTGGAATCTCACTGTTGGTGTACTTACAGCTGCCGCGGGATTAGACAGCAGAATGAACACATGCAACCACTTGCCAGTTCTCCACTGTTTTTGTCCTCCTCATGGGGTCCAGAAGTCTCTCACTGACTCCCTGTGTCCCCAAAGAGATGTTTCTGGGCAGATCCCACTAGTCAGAGATGCCTGGAGTCTTCTCTTCCCAGTCTCACTGTGCCCAGTTGCAAGGAAGCTGTTACTCGGCAGCCATCTTGCTCCTCCTCCCTCCATAACTGAAACTTTTTACTTTTTGACCAATATCTCCTCATTTTCCCCATCTATCAGTTCCTGGAAATTACCATCCTACTTCCTGTTTCTAAAGTTTGGCTTTTTTAGATTCACATATCTTAAGATCATGCAGTATTTGTTTGTTTTGTACTTGGGTTATTTCATTTAACACAACATCCTCCAGATTCATCCATGATATTGCAAATGAATTGATTTCCTTTTGAAAAATAACTGAATAGTCATAAAATAGAATACTGTATACAAGCATATTATATATGTCGTATTCTAAAAACCATATATGAATTTTATATATGTATACATTATATATAATATGGTTTATAGGTATATAGCATGAAATGAAGTCAGATTTCATTTCCTTTGGATATATATACGGAAGTGAAATTGCTGGATTATGTATTAGTTCTCTTGCTAGTTTCTTTGAAGAACCTGAACACTGTATTCCATAATAGCTCTACCAATTTACATCCCACCAGCAGTGTACAAGAATGCCCTTTCCTTCACATTCTCAACAACACTTGTTATCTCATGTGATTTCAATAATAAGCATCCTAACAGGTGTGACATAATGTCTCACTGTGGTTTTGATTTGAATTTCTCTGATGATTAGTGGTATTGAGAATTTGTTTTCATACATCTTTTGGCTATTTGTATGTTTTATTTTGAGAAATGTCTATTCAGGTCCTTTGCCCATTTTTAAATTGGGCTTTTTTTCTTCCTATTGAGTTGTTTGAGTTTCGTATACATTTTGAATCACACGCATGCTTTGCAAATCTATTTTCCATTTCCATTCTGTAAGTTCTCTCTTTACTCTGTTGTTTCCTTTGCTGTCCAGAATCTCTTTAGTTTGGTGTAGTCCCATCTGTGTATTTTTACTTTTGTTATCAGTATTTTTTGTGTCATATCTAAGAAACCATTGCCAAGACTAATGTCAAAAGCTTTTCTCCCATGTTTTATTTTAGGACTTTAATAGTTTCAGGTGTTACAATTAAGACTTTAATCCATGTTATGTTAATTTTTTGTGTGGTATAAGATAAGGGTCCAATTTCATTCTGTTGTGCTTGAATATTCGGTTTCCCCAAAACTGTTAAAGGGATTTTCCCCATTGTGTATTCTTGTCTCTCTTATAGAAGATCAATTAGTTACATATGTGTGGCTTTATATTAGGTATTTTTTATTCCATTGTTCTATATGTCTGTCTTTATGCCAGTACCATACTGTTTTCATTACTGCAGGTTTGTAATATGGCTTGAAATCAATAAGTGTGATGACTCTAGCTCTGTTTTGTTCAAGATTTCTTTGACTGTTTTGCTCCTTTTTTGGTGCCATATAAATTTTAGAATTGTTTTTTCTTTTTCTGAAAAGAATGCTAATGGGATTTAAATGGGAATAATTTCAAATCTGTACATTGCTTTGTGTAGTTTAGAAATTTTTTCAATATGAATTATTACAAATAATGAGCACAGGATGTCTTCACATGCACTTGTATCTTTTTAAATTTCTTTCATCAGCGTTTGATACTTTTCAGTATACAGATCTTTTCCTCCCTGGTTATGTTTCTTTTAAGTATTGATTTTTTTAAGCTATTGTAAATTTTTTTCTTAATTTTCTTTTAAAATAATTTGTTATTAGTGTATCAAATGCAACTGATTTTTGTATATTGATTTTGTATCCTGCAACTTTACTGAATTTGTTGGCAAGTTCTAACAGTGTATTTGTGGAGTCCTTAGTTTTTCTGTTTATTAGACCAGTCACCTGCACACAGAGATAATTTTACTTTTTCCTTTCTGATTTGATGTAATTTATTTTTTTTCTTGACTAATTGCTCCTGCTGGGATGTCCAGTCCTTTCATATATAGAAATGGCAAGAGTGGGAAACCTCATATTATTCCTCATCTTAGAGTAAAAGCTTTCAGTATCCTTTTATAGTTTTGTTTTATTTATTTCAAAATATTAAGGATGTACACACATTTTTTGATATATGGCCTGAGTCTGGGGTAAAAGTATGCCCATCACCTGTAATACAAGGTTTGACAATTAATTCATCAACTCATCCTAGAAAAAGTGCTACACACCTCATCATCAAATATCACTGCAGTAACCTTCATAGTACTCCCCTTGGGAAGCTGTGCACCTGACACCAGTGCCTAGTTTATCCTTCAAAGCAATTTTGGAGCTCTTTTTCTGAAATGACCCAGCAGAGCTGTCATCATGTGAGATCAGACAATTAAAATTGTAAACTTGCCACCATACACTTACGTTAGCAGCACTGTACAAACAACTTGGAAAGGTTTTATAACCTTGGTATTTCAGTGTTCTGTTCTTGTTGACATGGGGCACTGTCTTGCTGAGTGGCATTTATTATTGGTGCATGTTTTTGTGTGTTGTATGACAACAGCTCCGATGTTCATTCCAGAAATAGAATTTCAAAATTGCTTTGAAGGGTAGACTAGGCACTGGTGTCGGGTGCATAGCTTCCCAGGGGGAATAATTTGAAGTAACCATAGTGATACTCAGCAATGAGGTCTGTAGCACTTTTTCTGGGATGACTTTCCAGCTATTTTTTGGTTGCAGTTCGGCCAGGGCCAGGTTTGAACCCGCCACCCTCGGTACATGGGGCTGGCGCCCTACTCACTGAGCCACAGGCACTGCCCCCCTCAGTATTTTTTTAGTTCTCTTTGTACAAATATTTTACCTCCATACTTAATTATATTCCTAAGTCTTTTATTTTGTTTGTAGCTATTATGAGTGGTATTGAGTCTTTGATTTGACTCTGAGCTTGACTGTCATTGGTATTAGAAATGCTACTTGTTTGTGTACATTGATTTTATATCCTCAGATTTTTATGCATTCATTTATCAATTCCAGGAGACTCTTAGTGGAATCTTTGGGGTTGTCTAGCTACAAGATCATATCATCAGTAAAAAGTGATAGTTTGATCTCCTCTTTCCCAATTTGGATAGTCTTATTTTTTCTCTTGCCTGATTGTTTTGGCTAGGATTTCCAATTCTATGTTGAATGGAATTGGTGACACTAGACTACCTTGTCTTGTTCCAGTTATTAATGTGAATGCTTTTAATTTTTCCCAATCAATATGAAGTTGGCTATGGGTTTGTTACATATGGTGAAAAGCTTTCAGTTTTTGACCATTGAGTATGTTGGTAACTATGGGTTTGTTATATGTGGTGAAAAGCTTTTGGTTTTTGACTATTGAGTATGATCTTAACTATGGGCTTATTATATATGGTGAAATGCTGTCAGTTTTTTGGGCTTGGCACCTATAGCACAGTGGTTACGGTGCCAGCCACATGTTCTGAGGCTGGTGGGTTTGAGCCTGGACTGGGCCAGCTAAACAACAATGACAACTACAACAAGAAAATAGCTGGGCGTTGTGGTAGGTGCCTGCAGTCCCAGCTGCTTGGGAGGCTGAGGCAAGAGAATTGCTTAAGCCCAGGAGTTTCAGTTTGCTGTGAGCTGTGATGCCATGGCCCTCTACTGAGGGCAACATAGTGTGAATCTCTCTCACTCTCTCTCAAAAAAAAAAAAAATGCTTTCAGTTTTTGACCGTTGAGTAGGATGTTAACTGTGGGCTAGTCATATGAGGTCAGACAACTAAGTTTGTGAACTCATCCTAGAAAAGTGCTACATACTGCGTCACTGAATATCCCTATTTATTTTGAAGTATATTCCTTCTATATCTAGTTTGTTGAGAATTTTTAATCATAAAACTATGCTGAATTTTGTCCTTTTCTGCAGCTATTGAAATGAAAGCATGATTTTATCTCTTATTCTGTTAATGCTGTATATCACATTAATTGATTTGCATGTGTTGAACCATCTTTGCATCCAACTTGGTCATGGTGTATGATACTTTTAATGTGCTGTTGGAATTGGTTTCTGGTATTTTGTTGAAGACTTTTGTTCATTAGGGATGACAGCCTATAGTATTTTTCCTTATAGTGTCTGTCTATGACTTTGATATCAGGGTAATACAAACCTCATAAAAGCAGTTTTGAAGTATTTCCTCTGCTTTAATTTTTTTTTTTTTTGGAACAGGCTGAGAAAGATAGATATTAATTCTTTAAATGTTTGGTAGAATTCACCAGTGAAGCCATAAGATCCTGGGCTTTCCTTTATTGAATTGTTTCTGATTACTAATTTAATCCTTACTCTTTATTTATCTGTTCATATTTTCTATTTCATCTTGATTCAATCTTGGTACATTGTATATGTCTAGAAATGTAGCCATTTCCTTTAGTGTATTCTAGTTTTTGGCCTATAATTGTTCATAATATAGTGTCTTCTGATCCTTTATATTTCCATGGCATTATTTGTAATGTCTCCTCTTTCACTTCCAATTTTATTTATTTAAATATTTTCTCTTTCTTCATAGTTATTACAGCTAATGACTTGTCAATTTTATCTTTACAAAAACTCCAGAGCTCTTTGTTTTATTGGTTTTTCTGTTGTTTTTCTAGTCTGTTTCATTTATTCATGCTCTAATCTTTATTATTTCTGAAGTTATTTACTTGTGATCTTTTTTTTAAATTCACGCATTTATGGCTATAAACTTTTGTCTTAGTACTGCTTTTGCTGCTTCCTACTAGTTTGCTATATTATATTTTATTTTTGTCTCAAGATAATTTTTTTTATTGTTTGGGATTCATTGAAGGTACAAAGAATTAGGTTACACTGATTGCAGTTGTTAGGTAAAGTCCCTCTTGTAATTGTGTCCTGCCCCCAAGAGATGTGCCATACACCATGCACCCCCATCCTCCTCCCTCATCCCCTGTTCCAAATCCCTCATTCTACTATCCTACACCTTGTATTAGATCATCTATTGCCTTCATATCAGAATTGAGTACGTGGGATTCTTGCTTCTCCATTCTTGTAATGTTTTACTAAGAAGAATGTTTCCACCTCTATCCAGGTTAATATAAAAGTTGTAAAGTCTCCATCTTTTTTAATGGCCAAATAGGATTCCATGGTATACATATACCACAGCTTCTTAATGCATTCCTGGGTTGGTGGGCACTTAGGTTGTTTCCACATTTTGGTGATTGTAAATCGAGCTGTGATAAACAGACCAGTGCAAATGTGCTTATGATAAAAGGATTTTTTTCCTTCTGGGTAGATGTCTAGTAATGGGATTGCAGGATCAAATGGGAGGTCTGAATTGAGTTCCATGAGGATTGTTCATCCTTCTTTCTAAAAAGGCTGTACTAGCTTACAGTCCCACCAGCATCATCAGAGTGTTCCCTTCTCTCCACAGCCATGCTAGGCCTTCCAGCTTGGAGACTTTGGGATGTGGGCCATTTTCATTGGGTTTAGGTGATATCTCAGGATAGTTTTGATTTGTATTTCTCTGATGATCAGGGATGATGAGTATTTTTTTCAAATGTTTGTTAGCCATTTGTCTGTTTTCATCAGAGAAGGTTCTGTTCATATCTCTTGCCCAGAAGTAGATGGGATTGTTTGCTCTTTTTCTGTTGATTAATTTGAGTTCTCTGTAGATTCTAGTTATCAACCCTTTGTGAGATTGATACCCTGCAAATATCTTTTCCCATTCTGAAGGTTGTATTTTTGCTTTACTTGTTGTGTCCTTGGCTGTGCAGGAGTTTTTCAGCTTAATTAAATCTCATTTGTTAACTTTTGTCATTGTTACAATGGCCACTGAAGCATTTGCATGAAATCTTTCCCCAGTCCAACATCATCAAGAGTTTTCCGCATAATTTCTTCTAAGATTTTTATTGTTTCTTCCTTAGATTTAAGTCTCTTATCCATCCTGAGTCAATTTTTGTAAGGCACTGAAAGGTGTGGGTCGAGTTTCAGTCTTTTACATGTGGTTATCCAGTTCTCGCAGCACCATTTGTTGAATAGGGATTCTTTCCCCTACTGTATGCTTTTGTTTAGTTTATCAAAGATCAGATGGCAAGTAGAGACTGGCTTCATCTCTTGGTTTTCTATTCTGTTCCATATGTCTCTATTTTTGTGCCAATACCATGTTTTTTTGATTACTGTGGACTTGTAATATAGCCTGAAGTCTAGTAGGGTGATACCACTGGCTTTGTTTTTATAACTAAGAATAGCCTTAGCTATGGTTCCATACAAAACGCAGTAATATTTTTTTCCAGTTCTTAAAAATGTGATGTTGGTACTTTAATGGGGATTACATTGAATCTGTAGGTTACATTGGGTAGAGTAGACGTTTTGACAATGTTGATTCTTTCCAACCAAGAGCATGGTATGTTCTTCTATTTGTTAGTGTCTTCTGCAATTTATTTTCTTAGAGTTTCATAATTCTCTTTGAAAAGATCTTTCATCTCTTTTGTTAGGTATATTCCTAAGGATTTCATTTTCTTTGAAGCTTCTGTGAAGGGTACTGTGTCCTTGACTTGATTCTCAACTAGTCTGTTATTACCATATACAAAGGCTACAGAGTTGTGGACGTGGATTTTATACCCTGAGACATTATTATTACTTCCTAATCATGTCCAGGAGTTTTGTGGTTGAGGCTCTGGGGTTTTCTAAGTATAAGATCATGTGATAAGCAAAGAGGGAGAGTTTGACCTCCTCTGCTCCCATATGGATGCCTTTATAGCTTTCTCTTGCCTGATTGCATTGGCTAGAACTTCCAGAACGATGTTGAATAATAGTGGTGATAGTGGACATCCTTGTGTGGTTCCAGTTCTAAGTGGAAAAGCTGTCAGTTTTACACCATTCAGTATGATGTTTGCTGTGGGTTTGTCATAGGTGGCTTCAGTCAGCTTAAGAAATGTGCCACCTATGCCTACTTAGTTAAGTGTTCTTGTTAGAAAAGGATGCTGGATGTTTTAAAATGCTTTTCTACATCTATTGAAAGGATCATATGGTCTTTGTTTTTGCTTCTATATGGTGTATTCCATTTATGGATTTGTGTATGTTAAACCAACCTTGCATCCTTTGGGTGAAGTCTACTTGATTGTGATGTATAATGTCTTAATGTGTAGCTGCAATCTATTAGTTAAGATTTTGCTGAGTATTTTTGCAATTGATAGTCATTAGTGAAATTGGTCTGTAGTTCTTCTTTTTAGTTAGATCCTTTCCTGGTTTTGGAATCAAGGTGATCTTTGCTTCATAGAATGTACTGGGGAAGTTTCCTTCTTTCTCAATGTTTTGGAATAGGTTCTGCAGTATAGATACAAGCTCATCTTTGAAGGTGTGACAGAATTCTGATGTGTAGCCATCTGGTCCTTGGCTTCTTTGTTGTTGTTGAATAAATTTTTATTATTTATACAATCTCAGTGCTTGATATTGGTCTATTCAAGAGATCATTTTCTTCCTGGTTAAATCTAGGAAGTGATTCCAGGTATTGGTCCATTTCCTTCACATTGTCAAATTTCTGAGCATAAAGTTTTTTGTAGTAGTCAGAAATAATCTCTTGTATCTCTGTGATATCAGTTGTTATTTCCCCCTTTTCATTTCTGATTCAGGTTATTAAAGATTTTGCTTTTCTATTTCTGGTTAATATTGGCAATGGTTTATTGATTTTTTATTTATCTCTTTAAAGAACCAACTTTTGTTTCATTAATTTTCTGAATTATTCTTTTATTTTCAATTTAATTTGTTTTTGATTTAATTTTGTTTATTTCTATTCTTCTGCTAGGTTTGGGATTGAATTGCTCTTCTGTTTCCATTTCTTTAAGATGATTCATCAAGTTATCAATGTGCTCTCTTTCTTTTTTTCAGATATAGGCATCTAATGTGATAAATTTCCCTCTTAGGACTGCTTTTGCAGTGTCCCACAAGTTTTGGTAGCTTATGTTTTTGTTGTTGTTATGATCAAGGAAGTTTATGATTTACTTTCTTATCTCTTCCTTGACCCAACTATCATTCAACATAAGGTTGTTTAATTTCCATGCCTTTGTGTGAGGATAACAATTTTTGCTGGAGTTGAGTTCCACCATTATTGCCTTGTGGTCTAAGAAGATACAAGGTAAAATTTCAATTCTTTTGATTTTTGTTGAGGTTTTATTTGTGTCCAAAGATATCATCTATTTTGGAGAATGTTCCATGGGCTGATGAGAACAACTTATTCTTTAGCTTAGGGATGGAGTATTCTTTATATGTCTATCAAGCAGAGTTGTTCTAGGATCACATTTAAGTCCCTTGTACCTTTGTTTAGTTCTGTTTAGAGGATCTGTCCAGCTCTGTAAAAGGAGTATTAAAGTCCCCTGCTATTATGGTGGTGTGGGATATCACATTGCTCAGACTAATTAATGTTTGTTTCAATAATCTGAGAGCATTTAAGTTGGGCACATAAATATTTAGAATCAAAATGTTTTCTTGTTTTATTGTTCCCTTGACCAATATTAAGTGTACGTCTTTGTCTTTTTGAACTTTATTTTATTTAAATCCACTTGTGTCTGAAAATATGATTGCAACCCCTCTTTTCTTCTGATTTCCATTTGCCTGAAAAATGGCCTTCCATCCCTCAACCCTCAGTTTTACTTTTTACTTTGAGGTTAAGTGTATTTCCTATAGACAGCCAATGGATGGCTTGTGCTTTTTTATCCAATCGGTTAGTCTATGCCTCTTCAGTGGGGCATAGAAACCATTAACATTTATTGAGATAATTGATAAGGGTGGTGGAGTTCTACTCATTTTATTTTGTGAAATTTCATTGCTTAGTTTTATCTTTTGAATCATTGTAGAAGCCAGATTTTATCCTTTAATTTCTGGATATTTAGTTTGCTGGTGGTCCATTGTGGTGGTCAATGAAAAGAATAGGTGTCAGTATTTCCTGTAGAGCTGCTCTTGTTGTGACAAACTTCCTCAATGTTTGTATATCAGTAAATGATTTGATTTCTCTTCAATTTTAAAGCTTAGCTTAGCAGGATATAGAATTCTGAGCTGAAAATTGTTTTGTTTAAGTAAATTAAAGATAGATTACCAGGCTTGGCACCTATAGCTCAACCGGCTAAGGCGCCAGCCACATACACCTAAGGTGGCGGGTTCAAATCCCCAGCCCAGACCCG
>NW_003852585.1:655758-711918 GCF_000181295.1 Otolemur garnettii
CTGCTTCCACCTCCCAAGTAGCTGGGACCACAGGCACCCGCCACAACGCCCAGCTATTTTTTGGTTGCAGCCATCATTGTTGTTTGGTGAGCCCTGGCTGGATTTGAACCCACCACCTTAGGTGTATGTGGCTGGTGCCTTAGCCACCTGAGCCATAGGCACTGAGCCCCTTTCTGTCATTTCTAACATTTGTTTATAGGTGGAATCCTCTGCAGTAGCTACCTCATGATCCATTGGAGAGCGCTTGTTCTGTTCTGGTTTTTCATTTTGCCAACATTTTTCTGCTGTTTTTTCCTCATGAGTGTTTTCTTTTCATCTGTTTCCTTGCCCTACTTTTTCCTTTCACTTCTTCTTGCTCTTTAAGTTGCCGTGCCTCTGACCTAAGCTGTTGATGTGTCCTTTAGATCAAGGACTAAAAGGAAGAGAAAAGTGAAGAGTAAGAAGGGATGAAAGATAAAAAAAGAGGAAAGAGAGGTGGGGATTAAAAGGGAAGACCGACAAAAAGAAGAGATGAACAGAGAGAGACACAAGTAATAGTGTTGTAGAGTATGGTACTTTAACTCATACCCACAAATCCCAAGCTCTTGGGTCACTGGGTTGGGTATGTCCCTTGATGTCTGCAGCTCTTTGCCAGCCTGAGAAGACACAGGACCCCACATCCACCAAATAGAGAAGAAAAAGAAAAATACTGTAAGTTAAACCAAACCAGACAAAAAAAATCTTAAAGGATAAAATTCAGGGAAAAGGCAAATAACAGGGGCTGAAAAACTAGCAAAAATGAAGCAAGCCCTTATTATTAAAGAAGGCAACAGTGAAAAATTGTATATGCATGAGAAAAACTAAGAAAAAAATAAATAGAAAAATATAGGGGGAAAAAGTTGAAATTTTTTTTTAAAAGAACAAAAAACTATATATCTTCATAAATATTGCCTGGGCAAGAGGTGATCTTCTGGGGTATAAGATGCTAATCACAATGCTGATACAGCTGTATAAAGTTGAGACTGGAAGCCTCTGTTGACTTCTTTGCCAGCAAACCATGCAGGGTTAGGCCCCTGAATCTCTCCTCAGCCTACTTAATAGACATACCTTGACCTTTCCAAACCATGTCCCTTGGCTAAGCAGTGGATTTCCCAGAAAAGCATGTGTCACTTGGATCTCTCCAGCAGAGGCTGCCCACTTATCTGGCACAGAACTGGCCTTGCTCTAGGACCCTGAGGGTCGAGCTTGCAAGGCAGGTCTCTCACAATGACTGTGTCCAGCCTGCAGCCAAACAATGAAAGCTCGTTTAGTGGGTGGGGGTCCCTCAGTCCTGGCCTCTGGACACTGTTGAAAGTCACTTGCTTACTTGCCCAAGGTCTCCCAAGGTAATGCAACCAAGTGCCCAAGTCCAAAATAAAAGAAAAAAAATCTGCAGGGGAGACTTCTGCTGTCTGCAGTCACTCTGGTAATGTAGCTGGTGCTGCCACAGCCACCGGCCTCTGACGGATTGCAAACACTTGCCACTTCTCTACTGTGTTCAGTCCTCCTCTTGGGGTCCTAAAGTCTCCTGCTGCCTCCCTATATCCTGGAAGGGATGTTTCTGCGTAGAGCCCACAAGCCAGAGAGGTGCCTGTAGTCCTTTCCCCATCTCACCATGCCTGGTTGCAAAAAAGCTGTCTCTAGTCCACCATTTTGATCCCTCTTCTCAAGATAATTTTTAATTTACCTTTTGTTTTTTCCCTTTGACCTGTTGATTATCTAGGAATATGTTATTTTTCAGATTTTCTCATTTTCTTTCTGTGATTTCTAGTTTTATTCCATTGTAGTCAGAAATGATACATGGTATAATTTCAGTCTTGTTAAATTTTTTAAAACTTGTTTTGTAATGTAACATGTGATCTGTACTAGAGAATGTCTGATATGTGCTTGAGAAAAATGTTTATTTTGCTACTGTTGAGTCAATGTTTTGTATATGTCTGTTAGGTCAACTTTGTATGTAGTGTTCTTCGAGTCCTTTCCTTATTGATTTTCAGTTTCAATTTTCTATCCATTATTGAAAATGGGATATTAAAGTCTCTTGTTATTATTATTATTGTTTTATTATTTATTTTTCTCTTCCTATTTATGAATGTTTGACTTATATATTTATGTACTTTCATATTGGATTCATGTATATTCTAATAGTTATATCTTCCTGAAGAGTCAATACTTTTATTATTATATTATTCTTTTTCTCTTGCTCTAAAGTATATTTTGTCTGATATAAATAAATAGCCAAACCTGCTCTCTTTTGATTACCATTTTCTTAGAATATCATTTTCTATCCCTTCACTTTCACTCTATGTGTATGCTTAAAGCTAAAGTCAAGAAATTTTTTGTTGTTGTTAATATTCATTCATCTACTCTATGAATTCAGATTGGGAATTCAGTGTACTTATGTTTAAAGAATTGATGATAGGGGGTGGCGCCTGTGGCTCAAAGAGTAGGGTGCCAGACCCATACACCATAGGAGGTGGTGGGTTTAAAGCCAGCCCTGGCCAAAAACTGCAAAAAAAAAAATGATTATAGAAGTTATTATTGCTATTTTTGTTATTTTTTGTGTCTTAAATAGTTCTTTTTTTCCCTTTGTCCTCTCTTTTTTTTTCTTTTTATTTTTTTACTGATTTTTTAAAATAGTGATATCCATTGGCTCCTTTCTCTTTTTCTTTTATACACCTCAATACATATTTTCTTGAGGACATGAGGTTTATATAAGATATCCTATAGTTATAATAGTCTATTTTGTGCTGATAACAACTTAACTTTAATTGCATACAAAGCTTAACACTTCTACTTCTTCACTCTCCACTTTATGCCATTAATGTCACAATTGGCATATTTTATATTTTGTATTCATTAACAAATTTTTATGGTTATAGTTATTATTACTACTTTTGTTTGTATCTTTTATACTAAAAGTGATAGTAATTTACATCCTATAATTACAATATTATAGTATTCAATATTTGTGTAGATATTTAGCTTTGCCAATGAGTTTTGTACTTTTATGTGCTTTTGTATTGCTGTTTAGTGTCCTTTCATTTCAACTTGAAGAATTCCCTTTAGCATTTTTTGTAAGACATATCTACCAGCAATGGACTCCCTCATCTTTTGTTTGTCTGTTAAAGTCTTTATTTCTTCTTCAATTATTTATAATTTTTTATTATGGTGAAATACACATATCTTATAATTTACTATTGTAACTATTTTAAGTGTACAGTTCAATGGTATTAAACACATTTATAATGCTGTGCAATCATCACCATCATTCATTTCCATAAGTCTTTTAATCTTACAAAACTGAAATTCTATACACAGTAAATAATAATTCTCTATTCCTTTATGCCACCCAGCCTCTGGCAACCACCTGAGGCGCTAGTCCTTAAAGCAGTAAATTGAAAAGCCTGGGCCATTAGAAGCATGCTCTACTCTTCCTTTCTTCTAAGAGAGAAATCATGGGCCAAGATGATCTTTTGGGTTAGGGTAAGAAGGGGCTTATGTGAGTTAAGTGAAAATTACTCTTCTTACCTGCTATTGTTCTTGACTTTTTTGGTGCGCCGTATTCCACCTCTTAACTGGATTCTGGACATCTCATTGAGGTATTTTGGTTTGTATATGTTTGTTAAATAGGTGTTCCTATAAGGAGATGAGGGATGGGACTTACTGTTCCAGCATGTTTCTGATGTCACTCTTTCATGCATGCTTAAATTTTCAAAGTCTACTTAGATTTAATATTTTATGGCCTCACATAAAGTTTAAGGATCTCGCCAGTATCTAGTTTAGTTTTTTTCCCATCCCTTCTTTCATGTTATAATTTTTATGCATATTATTCCTTTGTATATTATATAGTGCTTATTATAATCCTATGATGTTTTCCTTTAACCCTTAGATATATTTCAAGTAAATTAAGAGACAAATGTTGTTTTATATTTATCCACATATTATTAGTTCTACTATTCCTGATGCTCTTCATTCCTTCCTAGAGCTCCAGCTTTTTACCTGATATCATTTCCCTTCACACTTAAGAATGTCCTTTAGTATTTTTTATAGTGTAAATATGCTGATGATAAATTGTCCTATTATTCATTTATCTGAAAATTTCAATATCTGTGTTTATTCATAAAGGATTTTTTGGTACATGTAAAATTCTCTATTACATATTTTTTAAAAAACATTCAGCACTTTAAAGATAACTTTTTTCTTATGAGAATTCAATGGCCAGTTTTATTGTGTTCTACAGTATGCATGTTCTTGAATGCTTTCAAGATTTTCCCTTTATATTTGTCTGTCAGTAGTTTGACTATCATATGGCTGAATGTGGCTGAACTCATTGAATCCATAAGCTTATGTGCTTTGTTATATATATATATATATATTTTCTTCTTTTTCATATAGTTTTATTGAAGCATAATCTATATAAGAAAATAAGAATATACTTCACATATTTTGATAGCTTTTCTTTATATTGGGAATATTTTAGTCATTGTTTTTCAACCATTTTTTTCTTCATCTTGTGGTTTGCCTTCTGGGCCTCCAATTACATTTATGTTATAACTTTGATATTACCTATGTACCACTGACTTGTTCATTTTCTTTCTCTGTACTTTAGATTGCATAATATCCGTAGATTTATCTTTTAGTTAAGCTACTCTCTCTTCTGTTATTTTATTATTATTTTGCAGTTTTGGGCCACAGCTGGGTTTGAACCTGCCACCTCCAGTATATGGGGCCAGTGCCCTACTCCTTGAGCCACAGGCACAACCCACTTTCTTCTGTTATTTGTAATCTGCTGTTAAGCCTACCCAGTGTAGTTTTCCTCAGATACTTTAATTTTTAGTTTCAGAATTTATACCTGGTTTTAAAACATTTTCGTTATCTCTGATATGCTTTCCTATTTCTTCATTTATTACAAGTGCATTTTTCTTTATTTCCATGAGTGTAGTTATGACAGATAATTTAAGGTCCTTCCTGCTAATTTCATCATCAGATTTATCATAGGGCCAGTCTCTATTGAATGAGTTTCTCCTGAGTGAGAGTAATAACTTTCTGATTTTTTGCTTTAGAGGTGATTTTGGAATATACCCTGAACATTGTGAATTATATACTGTTGAGTCCCTTCATTCTCTTTTACTTTTCTGTGAAGTACTGATTTGTTTTGTTTATTTTAATAGAAAGTTAATGTGGCTAATTTGAAACTGCACACTCTCCCTCATGGCAACAATGGAAACTCTCTTTACTTCTTTCAGCTTTACAGAGGCTATTTGGGACCTGTCTTCATGTGTGTATCCCGCGGTTTCACAAGAGTTGGGCAGTTTAAGATGTATAGAATTTTGGGCTTTCCATCTATATTTTCCTCCATTCTTGTATTTCTCTCATGACTTCTCAACTGCAGTGATCATCCTGAGCTCTGTTTTTGCTTTCTTAAAGCCACTTGGACTGTGAATTAAGATTTTTCTCTTTATTTGCAGTAAAATGAAAATGCTGCTAATTTTTTACACAGGTAAAATTGTGTGTTTTAAAGAAGAGCTTTGATTCTGAGAGTATCTTAGTCCAACTCATTTGTGTTAATTTTTTTAAATTATGGTAACTCAGATGGTTTGCTTGGGATCTTTATTTGATAAAAGTTACAACTGCAGTGAACTGAGTGATATTTTCCCCAAATTCATGTCCATTCAGAGCCTCAGAATACCCCTTGTTTAGATCGCATGGTTTTCCAGAAGGAATTAAAGATCTGGAGATAAAATAATTATGGGTTTAGCGCAGTCCCTAAACTCAATGGCTGGTGTCTTTATATGAGAAAAGAGGGAGATTTGTCACACAGAGACACAGAGGAGAAAATAATTTGAAGACTGGGTCAACTATTAGAGTGATTGTTCTATAATCCTTGGAATCCCAGGAGCCACCAGAAGGTAGAAGAGGCAAAGAAACATTCTCCTCTAGAATCTTTGAAAGGCATGTGGTCCTGGCAGCACCTTAATTTTAGACTTCTGTCATCCAGAACTGTGAAACGATACATTTCTGTTGTTTTGAGCTACCAAATTCATGGCAATTTGTTATGGTTGCCCTAGGAAACTAATACATAAACTTAAGGTTAATTCATAACATTTTAGTTTTTACAGTTTGCTAATCTGTTACATCCAGTGGACATTAATACAAAAAATATACACATAAAAATTTGTGCCCACACAGGTATGTGTGTACAGCGATGTGCCTATGTACACATTTGCTTTATGTGCAATTTACATGTTGCTTTGGTAGGCAACAATACTGTATTTGAGGTCAGCAGACTGAGCGCTGGTGTTGACTCTGTTACTGACTCTCTTTGACCTTGTATGAGTTACATTTTTCCTTCTAATTTCTGTTTCTGTATGATGAGATGGTTATCTTTTGTTTATTTTTGAGATGGTTACCTTGATAGATCCTTCTAGCTCAGTGACTAAATGTATGGGTCTCAATCTCTCTCTACATACTTAATTATGGGTAAATGCCTTTGAAGAAGTGTGCAGTTGGAGTGTTGTACATGTGCAGGTGTAGAGAGTATTAAGAATCTGGGGGAAACTCAATGGGATTATAATTTAAATGGAAATGGTACCCTGTGGGCAAAATTCTAAATGCCTACTATGTCCCAGTCACTATGCATATTGATGCCAATATGCTTAAAACATGAAAAAATAATTTACTTTCAATCAGATGCCCTTTGATTCTCTGACTAAATGAACTAGGAATTGCAATATGAGGGGTTTGAGTAAGAAAACTTTCATGCTTATTATATGTGGGCAGATGCTGAATTCCTTGATAGGAGCAGCTGTTTGCTCATATGCTTATATTCATATTACCCCTAAAACACTAAAAAAGGAATTTTGAGTCACTGTGATCTAGAGTTCCATTTGGGGACTTAACTTTGGGGAGCCTTTGAAATTTGGTAGTTTATTTTTTATTCTCAACTCTTCCTTCTCCTTCACCTGGAATTAGTCTGTTTTTAGATCTTAGAGTGTTAGCTCTAGAAGTATCTTTTATGATTATCTATATCTAGCCCTATTCATTTTTCCACTGAGGATGTTGAGGGCTGAACTGAAGTCATGACTTGTCAAAGGCAACATAATAATTTTCAGAGTCAGAACTCAAACTTAAGTTTCTTTGTTTTATTTTTAGCCTAGGTCTCTTTCTATCCTATGTTGCATTGTTACTGAACTTCACTCAGGTTGCTTTTTCTTGTTTTTCTCCCACAAGGTTATGTATTTTTTATACTTTGATTCAATAAATCTTACTCCTTTCCCCTTGTGCAAAGTCACATGTAGACTCATACACTTACATACAGCTATTTTCCCTTCAGAATTTTTTGAAAGGAAGGCATTGTGGTTCTGCTGCTTATCTATCTTGTCTTAGAGGGAAGCTCCAGCTGACGGTTTCAAATTGGGTCCACATCCATTTCTACTTGGTTGAGGGTGGGGGGTGGAAGTTAGGTCAATAGGGGATCAATGTGGCTGAACTGTTTCTTCATAGTGGAGTGGGAATGACAACCACTTTGATGAACATGTTTTTGCTTACTATTGTCTTCAGAAATGGAATTTGAACAGACAGGATTGTTGAACCTTTATTTGGAGCCTGGGTTAGAAGGCACGCCCATAGGGATGCAAGGGAGAGAGAAAGAGAAGAGGCTCACTCTTCGGTCTTGGAGCAGCAAGTAAGCATCACACCCCAGCTAAGGTAATCCATTACTTCCTTTATCCTCCTATTTGCGCTTACCCTTTTGCTCTCTTTCTCATCCCCTGGTCTGCTCTGCTCCTCCCCTTCCCTCTGAGCTTCCCTCTAGTTCTCTGCTGGATACCTTAAAGAATAAAATACTACTTTAGTTTTTCGTAAGGCAGTCACAGATCTAAAGCCTTGCAGCGCTGTATTCAGAGCCCCAGAACAGCCGCGTGCTCAGCACCAGGCAGTGGTGAACCCAAAGCCAGAAAAGGGGGAGGGGAGTAGAGGAGGGGAGCAGGGGAGGGAGAGACTCACAGAGAGGGAGAGGGGGAGAAAGGGAGAGAGGGAGAGAGAGAGGGAGAGAGAAGAGAGGGAGGGAGGGAGGAAGAGAGAGGGAGGGAGAGAGACAGAGGGAGAGCGTGAGCGCGCGCAAGCTAGCGAGCAAACCAGAGAGACAGACCGAGAGAGGGACCTGGAGAGAGACCCAGGAAAGGGAAGCAGCAGCCGAGGTCTGTAAGGGCTCAACCTCCAACTTGTTTCAGTTCATTCATCCTTCTCTCCTCTCAGCTTGGGGGAAGTGACTGTGGCGCTCGGTAAGAAACATAGATGTTCCTTCTTCCCCCTCCCCCAAGCTCAGGTCTCCTTTAGCGATAGCATCTCTCCCTCGTAGGGAGAGTCTCCTTGGGTTGGCCGGGGAGGCGAGACATGCTCTGCAGCTGTGATGCTATCCTGGGTTCCCCAGTGGGGCTGGTGGAAGCCCAGAGGCGGCATCTGGGAAGGGAGGAACTGGGGTAAAACCTGATTTGGAGGAAGGGGGGTTGCGATGTGTTGTGTGCGTGATTTGCTTTATTGTCAGTGAATTGTTTTGTTCCTCTTTAGAAGCAGGTCAGCATTGACCTTGCAAATTGCTTGGGGGCCCAGCAGCTGCTGCAGAAAGCCACTGAGTGGCCCCTAGCCAGAGCAGACAGCACTGTCATGACCCCCCAGACAGCCCTAGGCGTGGGGATGGGGTAATGGCTGGAGCTTCCTCCCTCCTTTAACTCTTTCTCTGCAGCTGCTTCTTGCTGCTGGAGATGAAAAAGAAGGACTGTACCTTAAAGCCCTTTCCTCCATCCCCCAACCCTCCCCCAGATGCAAGTGAGTAGAAAGTTGTAAATAACTGCTGCCTTTGAAGCAGGTTGAGACCGTTCACCTTCCTTTAAGAGGCTCACTGTGGGGTTGGGCCTGACTCCCTCCACAAACTTGGGAGGTTCCTATTGATTCTTGGGGGGAAGCCCCAATGCTTACCCACCCTCAATCCCAGAGAGTTGAGCCTACAGCCTAGGGATTTGGACACCCCACCCTGACCCACTGGTAAGCATCCTGTTAGGTCCAGCTCTGTCCTTGGGAGGGAGGAAACACCTGTCTGGAACTGGCTTCCCAGTTTGTTGCTCTCTGACTGTAGCTGTGGGGTGGCATGGGCAGGGAGACTGGGGGAGGGGAGGCTGTTGGATTTCAGGAGAGCAGGGTGGGGAGCCAGAATTCCTAGCATGAATGGTTTGGCTTAGTGAGGGTCAGCAGGTTCTGATACTCTGGAGCTATGCAAAGACTGGCTGAAGCTCTTGTAGTTTAGCCCCTCTGAACTGGTAGAGGAAGGGATCTGATTGCTTGCTGGGGTCTTGTGCTTCTAATAGTAATTATAGCACCCATAATACAAATCATTATGGTTGTTGAGTGTGTAGTATGTTTCAGATCCTGGGCTGAGGATTTAATGTTTATTACCTTGTTGAATTCTTCCATCAACCTGATGAAGCAGACACTATTATTATCCTTGGTTTACTGATGAGAAAATGAGGCACAGAGAGGTTAAGAAACTTGTCCAAGATTATACATCAATTAAATGTCTCAATTGAAAATTAAAACGCAGGCTACCTGGGTCTAGGTAGATTCCATGGTCTTGACCATTAAGCACTACTGCCTCCTTGGGGAGAGTTTTGCACATTTGTCTGTTAGGCAAGTATAGGGACAACAGAAACAGTGGTGCTTAGCAAGATTTTTTGGAAAGTAATGGTCTGCTTTTTGTGTGGACTAACAAGGACTTAGGCTGGAACCAGGCCTCACCTGAGTTTCCAGGAGGGGCTGCTGGAGAGGATTTCTTTAGCCAGGCTACCTTTCTTTAAAAATGATGACTGGAAAGAATTCGCTTTTCCAGTGCCATACTCTCATCCACCCCACATTCAGCTTAACACTGTGCCTTTCAGGAACAGACCTCATTCTTATTTCCTGAGAGATGGAGTTTTCCTGTACCGAAAATTTTACAGTACTAAAACCTTGGAACTGGAAGGAACCCTAAAGATCATTAAGCTTTACTTCTCCACCCAGTTCTTCAATTTGTTTTAACATCCAATCTGTTGACTGATTTCTATTTGAACTCCCTGCAGTGCAAGAGAGCTTATTAGGTGGTTCTTTGTGTCATTGAGCCACTCTGATTATCAGAAAATATTTCCCATTATAAGCCCAAATCTGTTTCTCTGCAACTTCTATTCATTGTTTCTTTGGGACTATCTGGAGCAAATTTGCTTTTTTAAAATAATAGTTCTTCAATTAATTGAATACTACATTTATCCCTTTTTGTCAATCCTCAGATCTAACAAGACTACAGGACTGTCATTCACCTCAGTCTAGAGACTAGATTTTCCTTAATATGGCCTAATATCCCACTTGTTTGCCAGCCACAAACTGATCAGACTGAGCTTTCTCAAGCAGTGCTGATAGCGTGTGTTCTTTTCCTTGCTATCTGGTGTCAACTGGACTGATGAGAACAAAGAAAGTCTCTTTTGTATTCCTAAAAGCCAAGATTCTGTTGCTAGTAGTCCTTCTAAAGCCCTAGATTGTCTATGTAGCACCCAGACAATAAGCATGTGGGAAGATTTGAGTGACTGCAGGGATTAAGGGCAATTATCAAAAAGAAGACATTGGAAATAGAGGTGATTGAAGGTTCATACAGTGTATGGATGGTAGAAAGATCAACTGATACAACAGAAAGTATCTCAAAAATAATGACATCACTTGAGGGGATGGTACAGAGTGGAATTGGGTAGAAAAGGATTGAGCATGTGGTGTGCTAAAGTGGAACACTGACCTGGATGTGTGCAAATTGGGGTTCCATTCCTGGCTCTGACAATTTACCAATTACCTTGGACATGTGATTTCTCCTTCATGGATCTCAGTGTTTCCATCTACAAAACGAGGAGGTGGACTCTTTCCAAGGAAGGGTCTTTCAGCTGTGCCATTCTCAATCTGAAGCAAATCACAAAACCTCAGGGTTATGGGTGGCTTTAGAAATCATTTAGATGAGTACTTTTCACACCTTTAATGTGCAAAAAATCCCCTGGGAATCTTGTTAAAATGCTAATTCTGACTCAGGGGATTGAGGGATGAGGCCTGAGATTTTGCATTTTAACAAGCTTCCAAGTGATCCTGGACTGATGTTCCACTGACCACACTTCAAGTAGCAATACTGGAGCAGTTTTTATCAAATAATCTTAGTGAAAGACTAGTTGTCTGTATTTTCCATAATCCATCACAGAAGACTGTTACTTTAGTAAAATGCATTAATTATCAATTACTAGGAAAGAAAAAAGACAAAGTATAATCCTGCATTTTTACTATTAGATTCAATAGACAATAAATTTATTTTTTTTTCAATTGCTGCAACATCTTCTAAATGCTTACTGTCAAATTTCTCCACTTTGGTTATTATTGTCTTGTAATAAAAGTTCACAAACAGGATGGGTCTGTAGACCACACTTCTAGCAATACTAATCTAGGCTAGCTGACCATCTAATTTAAGAGGCTCTAATTAAGCCCAGCTATAACTTCTAAATTACCTGTCAGATGATCTTTCACCCTGTAGTTAAATATCTCCTTTGGTGGAGAATTAAGCATATACACAAAGTAGCATTATTCAGGTGTCATGATTGCTAAAAAGTTTTTTTCTTAAAATTCTTAGTTTCCTTATAGCTTCCATAAATTCCACTTATGGATTGTATATTCTAAATGGGTGAGAGACTGTATCAGTTCAATTTACTGCAACCTCAGCCATTGGCCTAGTGTATGGGGAGTAGGTGCTTAATACATGTTTGTTGAATGAGTGAATGAACCATTGTTGTTAGTCATGGGATCACACATTCATTAAAGAAAGGTAATTTGGGCTTTCTTCCACATTGGGAAGGCAGTGTACATTGTCTTTCATACATCTTCTTATAGAAGGCCAGTTTGACTATTTCAGAGCTCTACCTGACATCTCAATTTTATTTTGAAGGAATTTTAGGAAGCCGGGCAAAGATTGTGTACACTGTAAGTCTTACATCTTTACCTTTTGACAATTCAGTCATTCACTTTAATTATTATTATTGTTAATTTTTTCAATGATATGGGTAGCTACTGTGCAGAGGATGCAAAGATGAATAAGGCAGATGACCCCTACTTGTTTGGGCCTTACAGTTTGATAGAGAAGAGGTTGTTAATGAGATAATTACACAGCCATGTCATTTCAACTAATAATAAGTGCTATGAAGGAAAAGTACAAGGGGGTGGGACTATGAACATATATAACTGATCTAGCTTAGAGTTTAAGCAAAACACTCTTCAGGAAGTAATATTGAGGCTGAGCAGAGATGTGTATGGGTGTGGGTAAAAGATGATGGAGGCGAGGAAGTAGTTTTCTAGATGGAGGGGAAAGCATGTACCAGGGCCCTGTGATGAGAGAAGCATAACAAATTTGGGAAGTATAACAATAGCCAATTGTCTGGACTGGTCCCTTGTGATGGATTTGGTCTTTAGTCCAGAAACAGTTTTAAGCAGAGTGACTGAAACCGCATAAGTTGAATCCATTCTGTATAAGGTTACTAAATCTACTAGGGGCCAAAGACAATGTGGGAGACACAGAAGACTTAGAAATAGTCTCTGCTCTCCAAGATGACATAATCAAGTAGGAGAGAGAAGAAATACACCAAGAACTATGGTGCTAGGAGGGTGAGATCTACAAAAGAGAGGCAAAGAAGGGCTTCAAGGAGATTAAAGACAGCTTCCAGGATACAGCCTTTGAACTGAGCTTTGAAGATTACACAAAGTTTGGAAATGGAGAGTTGGGGTGTGGAAAATGTATTCTAGGCAGAAATCAGTTGTATTGGAGTCAAGTATATGGTGAAATTCAGTGAGAAATGTTTAGCAAGATAATTGGAAGGCTTGACTATAAATAATATTGAATGTTAACCAGGAAAATTAGGAATTTGTGTGCAAAGGAAATGAAACTCCCTCATTTTATGGATTGACAAACTGATGCTGAGAGGGTGAACAGCTTGATTTGTAAAAGCGTAGTAAAAGTTACTAAGTCTACTAAAAAATAATATGATTGGAACTCTGGAAAGAAGTCAATTGGAGACAGTAACTTGAGAATCATTGTCTTTCATTACTTGAAGTAGAAAAGAGATCCAAGGATGGTACTTTGGAGAATTCTTATCTTTATTTAGGATATAGGTAGAAAAGATGATGAACCTGTATGAGGCTACAAAGGAGGAAAGGTCAGATGTATGGAAGGAGAACTAGAAAAGTACAAGGTCACAAAGGTGCCAAGAGAGCAGGGCTCCATCCATTTGTTGGACAAATATTTACTGAATATGTTCCATTTAGTAGACATGGACAATACAGTGGTGAGCAAAATAGGCACGGTTGTTGCCACCTTGGAACCAAGGGCTTAGATGGGGAGACAAACATTATTCTAGTCCCTGAAGAGGCCTAAGTTGTGATTCATGTGTAGAGGAAGAAGGAAAGTGTGAAGCCTTTACGTAATATTTGAGCTGCTGGGCCTTTCCGCCTGCAGACAGTGAAATATTGTGTTGCTGTCCTCAATGCTCCACGAGCCACATCCATGACTCTTGCTCGCTATTCATGACAGAAAAAAAAAAAAAAGAAAGAAAAAAGGAAAATGTGGTCACCATTATTCAACTTTGCAGTAAAATTTGAGTAAAGGTAAACGGCACCCAGTTACTAATAGCCCTTCCTGCGCTGCTACTCACAGTGCTCACTAACATTTCAGCTGGAGGCTGAGCGGCCATTTTTCAGATGTTGGGCAGATGAGAGTGCTGAAATAGTATGGGTCCCTGCAGGCTTATGTCCACAGGAGTACAGACTTACTGGAAAACCAGCTGATATGTCATGCGGTTTAATGAAACTTTCAATGAACCAGTACCCTTCCCAGATCCCCTCACCTTTTCCATTCAGCAACTTAAGAACAGGCACCTGACAGGAAAAAAAAAAAAATTACGAAGAACTAGATGTGAACAATCTCTCTTAAACTGGGAGTTCTGATAGCCTAGTCTGTAAATTCCAGTCTTGGCTTGGATACTTAGTTTCTTGTGAGGTATCATTTGTCTTATTTGAGCCTCAGTTTTCGTAACTGTAAAATGGAGGGGGGTTGGAATAGAGTTTTGAGCAAGGTGACTGAGTCCATTGAGATGTTGATAAAGACTCAACCAAGCTATAAGGTTCTATAGTTCATACTAGGCTCTACACTATGTTCTTATGGCCCATGCAGGTAGTTCAAGTTCAGTCACTTATTTAGGCAACAGTAAGGACTTTAAACAGAATTTTCAAGGTTGCTAATTTTGGTGAAAGTATTCACAGGGTTTGATAGAGCTCACAAGGAGGCCCTTTTCTTGTTCTATTCTTGAGATGGCTGAAATTGTGACTGTCTTGAGAGCTAAGGAGAGAATTGAGTATATTTTAAAATCTGTAGTAAAGCTGGACATTAGGTGAGATTTCTGCTACTGCTGATTTTAAAATAAACTACAGTGTTACTGAGAATAAAATCCTGCAGGATACTGTGAGATACAGATGAGGTGATTATCCCATATTCAGTAGTGTAATGGTCCAGGTACGTAGTCTCTTCTCAGGGGGAAGATGTATGTACGGTTTTAAGAAGGAAAAGGGAAATTCTGGTTGCTAATAGAAGAAAAAAACTTTTTTATATTTAAAACATGATTTTAAGGGCATCGATGTCGGTACAAAATATGTCTTCTCATTATACCACAGGAGGAGGCATGAAAATCTCCAGGATGTATATTTTGAAGGTGCTTTACTCTTTAAAAAATGATTTCTTAAAAAGAATGAGTATTATATATATTTTTGAAGGGAAGGGGAGGTGGATGGAGATGGAATTATGTAAGTCATCATAGCATAAAATAACTTCTTAGAACAGAACATGAGAAGCCCAGAAATGGCAGGGCCCTTAGCACTCATGGCTTATCACCCAGTACATATGGTCATCTATTTTCCATGTGAATGGTTCCAGGAAAGGTTGCTTAATATCACCTGACAATAGACAGCTGTAATTGTTAGCAAGTTATTCTTTATACAGATCTGGAATCTGTCCTCTGGATCCAACCCATTGGTCTTGCTCCTTGGAGCAACAGCAGTGCTGAGCAATTTTTATTTCTCTTTCCTATAATAACCATTCAAATGTTTAAAGATGGTTTATTCTTCTTTTCATCTTTTCTCCAGCTTACTTATTCCTAGTTCTTGAATTCATGTAATATATATTTTGAGTATCTTCTGTGGCACTCCAGTTTTCAATATCTTTCTTAAGTATGACGTTTAAACCTTGACCTAGTACTCTAGGCATAACTGTCCAGCACCGTCATCTAAAATATTGTGTGTATTTTCCAATCTACCTTAAGACTGTAATATCTATCATAAATTGTTTTTTTTTTTACTGATTATAGCAGAAAAAACAGCCTCATTATAGCAAATTTGGAAAATGAAGAGACATTAACACAAATCACCTCTAAATCCCTAGTGCAGAGAGAACTTGCTGTATTTCCTTCCAGGTGTGTTTTCATGTTTACATAATTGACTTTCTATCTTATATGTACTATTTTATATTCAGCTTTTCCTTTGGTGTTATATTGCAAGCATTGCCCCTGTCATCCAGCAGCCTTCAACCAATTTATAATGGCTGCAGACTTTTCATTTGTACCATTTCTATCATAATTATTTGATTGATCCCATATTGGTCATTTAACTTATCTTTGCTTCTTTGAAACCCACCTCTTTTGGGTGTTCATTCAAATGTCACCTATAGGTCTCCTATAATGATCTTGCTTAAAAACGCAAACTATGCTCCCCCAACCCTCACTCTTCCCTTTTCTTGCTTTATTTTTTCCCTTTGGTTTTTATCATTGCCTAACAGACTAAGTATTTTACTTGTTTGGATCCTCGTACTAGCATACAAGTCCTCCAAGCACAGGGATTTTCCTATTTTGTTCACTGTTGTGTCCCTTAGCACCTAGAATAAATGTCTGACACGTTGTAGATTCTTACTCAGTATTTGTTGAATGATTTAGTGAAGATGAGTTTTTATAAGAGGATTACTAAGGACATTAACTTTTAAAAGGTTTTTGAAACATACGTAATGAGGTCCCACTGTGTAAGATTGTCAATTTCTGTTCATACTCCTGTGCCATTGTGGGGTATAGTCATTCTTCTAAAATCTTTGCCAATCTGACAGGGGCAAAATGATATCTTACTATTTTAGCGTATGTTTCTGTTATTGTAGTGAGCATGAATACTTTCTTATATTTCGTCATCATTTTTGTTTTTTCTATGAGCGTCTATGCATGATTTTTGTACATTTTTCTATTGAGAATTTATATGTTTCTTGCCAGTTTACATTTTAAATTAACTTTTATACACAGCAATCTTAATTTTTATGTAATTATATCTATCTTTGTAATTTCTCCTGCTGAATTCATGTTTAAGAAGTTCTTCCCCATTCAAACTGGATAAGTGCTTACATGGATTTTTTGTTTGTTTGTTTTTATTGCTTATGTTTAATCTCTCTGGAATTTATTTTGCTGTGTGGTGTGAGTTAACTTTCTAAATTGTTTTCCCTGTCAATTGTTTCATAGCACCAAATACTGAATAATTCATTTTTCCTCACTGTTCTGTAATCTATAAATTGTTATATATAGTAAGTTCTTTTTGGGATTTATTTATTTTCCATTTCTTTTAGTCTGTCTCTTGTCCTAGTTACAAAGTTTAAATATTATTGTAGCTTTAAAACAATTTTTATTACCTTAGCTCTTCAACTTACTAGCTGTGTGGTCTCTATAAAGCTTCAATTTATTTGTCTATATAGAGTGTATAATAGCAGTAGTATATTTATTTTATGCTTTTAATTTTGTGAGGGGAATCTTTCTTTCATTATTTCTGCTAGCTGATTATAGCTGGGGACCAGGGAATTATTATTAATAAATTTAACTTCGATTTCTTCACTGTGTTCAAATTTATTACTGTAGATTTATAGTTTACAAGTTTATTTATTCTGATAAAATAAAAATACATAGCAAGTAACTCAGAGAAGCCTCTAATAACACACATATATAACGCAGAATTAACAATTTTTAGTTAGCATTTTGTCATTTTTGCTTCAGATATGTCTAAAGTAAATAAAACTCTAACTTCCTTTGTGTCTAGCCCCAGCTTTATTCCTTTCCACATCCTTTCAAACATGAAACCAGAGCTGCTCACAGTTGCTTAATTTTCTCTTGGGTTGCTTTTTCTTATTGATGTGCAATACTTCTTTATATATTCTGGATCCTAATTATTGGTCAGTTATATATGCTGCATATATCTGCTTCCAGTATGTTACTTGGCTTTTAATTTTATGGGGTTCCTTATGACGCAGAAGTTTTACATTTTTATGTCAAGTTTATCAATCTCTTCAAGTATTGTGAGTTTAGTATTATGTTTGAGAAGTATTTCTGATGCCATGATTACAAAAATGTTCTCCACATTTCTTTGAAAAGGAGTTTAACATTTTTTACACTTAGCTCTTTAATCCATCTGGATTTTATTCTTGAATGTTATATGAAATGTGAATCAATTTTTTTCTATGTAAAATACCATTTGTTTTAAATATCATTTATCCACAGCTAGTTTAGAATACAAACTCCAACATATTGCCTAGTTTCTATATATGCTTGGGTCAATTTGTACGCTTTCTATTTTGTCTACACTTGTGTTGATTCACTTACGAATGCTTTATAATGAATCTTGATATTTGTGAGTTCAACTTATTTTTCATTCCCTGCCCTCACCCACACTCATACCACTTTTCTTAGTCTTTCTGGATTATCTTGATTATTTTTGGTCTTTTGCTCTTATACATTGATTTTAAAATAAGATTATCAAATTCTAAGCAAATCATGGGTTTATTTTGAAATTGTAGAATGATTTAGAGAAGAATTGACATATTTTTGACAGACATACTTCCTATTCATGAATTTGTTATATCTTGGCATTTATTCAAGTCTATTTTTACAGCTCTTGATAAAGGTTTATAATTTTGTTAATAATATTCTTACATAATAGACATATTCCTAGGCATCCTTTACTTTTCAGTTGTGTTTATTAACATATAATGTGAGTAAAATAAAATTTATCCTTCATAAGTATAAAGTTTGAGTTTTGACAAATGTATATGATCATGCAACCACCTCACCACCACCACCACAATAAACATAGAGAACATTTCCTTCACCTTAAAAGGTTCCCTTATGCTTCTTTGCTTTGTGAAGCAAATGTCTTGATATGACTATTGATCTGTCCTGTGTCCTTGAAGTTTTGCTTCTTTTTTGCTATCACATCAATGAAACTATATAGTATATACATGGATGAATCTTCTTAGGACATGCTTAGAAGAGTCATCCATGTTGCATGTTTTTTATTACCACTTGTTCTTTATTATTACCAAGTGATTTGTCCATTCACCAGTTGATGGTCACTTAGGTTGTTTCGACTTTTTGGCTATTGTAAATAATGTTGTTATAAATGTTCTTGTCCAGGTTTCTGTTAGCACGTGTACAGTAGAACCTCTGAAAGTTGATCCCCAAGGGACTGTAACAAACTGGTCAATACGTGGAGGTGGTTAACATAAGGAACTAGGTCTACGATACTGATATGTACATGGAGTGCATGTCCAGCCTATGACAATTAGGTCAACTTAAGGGGATAGTCAAAGTCAGGAGGTGGTCAATATGAAGGTTCTGCTGTATTTTTGTTTATACTAGGAAAATACCTAAGAAGGAGTTATGGGGGTTAGATGAGAAGCAAATGTCTACCTTTATAAGAAACTGCAAAATTATTCTCCAAAGTAACTATATAATTTTATATTCTCACTAGTAGAGTATAAGAGTCTCAGCTCTTAACATCCCCACTAGCATTTGGCATTTTCAGTCTTTTATAAAACAATAAACTTTATTTTAGAACAGTTTGAGATTTACAAAAAGTTAAACAGAGAGTTACCATATTTCTCCCATTTCCCCTGTTATTAACATCTTGCATTAATGTGGCACATGCTGAAATCTGACAATAATAGCTTTTGGGAGTGGTTTCATTCTCTTAGAAATGTGCATTTAAGGTTCCTGCATGTCTTTTCATGGCTTGGTAGATCATATCTTTTTATTGCTGAATAATATTCTATTGTCTGCATGTACCACAGTTTGTTTATCTTAGTATCTTAGAAGAACATCTTAGTTGCTTCCAAGTTTTGGCAGTTATGAATAAAGTTGCTATAAACATTTGTGTGCAAGTTTTGTGTGGATATATTTTCAACTTCTTTAGGAAAATTATGCCAAGGAGTGTAATTGCTGGATCATATGGTAAGTCTATGTTTAGCTTTTTAAAAAACTACCCGACTGTCTTCAAAGAGGCTCTATCTTTTTGCATTGCCATCAGCAACAAATAAGTATTCCAGTGGGTCCACATCTTTACTAGCATGTGGTATTGTCAACATTTTGGATCTGGGCCGTTCTAACAGGTGTGTAGTGCTACATCATTTTGTTTTAATTTTCAATATCCTAATGACATGAATTGAGCATCTTTCTATAGAATTATTTTCCATTTATATATATTCCTTACTGAGGTGTCTGTTCAGTTCTTTTGATCGTTTTTAACTGTTTTTTTTTCTTTTCTTACTGTCATGTTTTAAAATTTCTTTGTATATCATTTCATGTCTTAGATTTAAATCTTTTATCCACCTTGGGTCAATTTTTATAAAGGATGAAAGGTGTGGGTCAAGTTTCAGTCTTTTACATGTGGTTACCCAGTTCTCCAGCACCATTTATTGAATAGGGGTTCTTTTCCCCAGTAGATGCTTTTGTTTGATTTATCAAAGATCAGAAAGCAAGTAGAAGAAAGTATGGAGAAAATTCTCGGTGATGGGTGGTACCTGTAGCTCAGTTGGTAGGGTGTCGGCCACATACACTGAGGCTGACCTGGCCTAGGCCAGCTAAAACAACAGTGACAACTGCAACAACAACAAAAAAATAGCTGGGCATTGTGGCAGGCACCTGTAGTCCCGCTACTGGGGAGTCTGAGGTAGGAGAATTGCTTAAACCCAAGAGTTTGAGGTTGCTGTTAGCTGTGACAGCATAGCACTCTACCCAGGGTGACTGCTTGAGCCTCTGTCTCAACAAAACAAAACAAAACAAAACAAAACAAACAAAAAAATTCTTGGTGATGTTGGACTGGGGAAATATTTTATGACAAAGACCTCAGCAGCCATCACAACAACAACAAAAATCAACAAAGGGGACTCTGCACAGCTTCTGCACAGCTAAGCACATAGCAAGTAAAACAAAAAGACAACTGTCAGAATGGAAAAAGATATTTGCAGGATATCAATCTCACAAAAGGGTGATAACTAGAATCTACAGAGAATTCAAATTAACAGAAAAAGATCAAACAATCCCATCTACCTTTGGGCAAGAGATATGAACAGAGCCTTCTCTGATGAAGACAGACAAATGGCTAACAAATATTTGAAAAAATGCTTATTGTCCCTCATCATCAGAGAAATGCAAGTCAAAACCACACTGAGATATCACCTAAACCCAGTGATAATGGCCCACATCACAAAGTCTCAAAGCTGCAGATGTTGGCATGGATGTGGAGAGAAAGGAACACATTTACAGTGCTGGTGCGGCTGCAAACTAATACAACCTTATTGGAAGGAAGTATGGAGAACCCTCAAAGAACATGAGTTAGACCTCCCATTTGATCCTGCAATCCCATTACTGGACATCTACCCAGAAGAAAAAAAAGTCCTTTTATAATAAGGACATTTGCACTAGACCGTTTATTGCAGCTCAGTTTACAGTGACCAAAACGTGGAAACAACGTAAGTGCCCACCAACCTAAAATGGATTAAGAAACTGTGGTATATGTATACTATGGAATCCTATTCAACCATTAAAAAAGATGGAGACATTATGTCTTGTGTATTAATCTGGATAGAGGTGGAACACATTCTTCTTAGTAAAGCATCACAAGAATGGAGAAGCAAGAATTTAATGTACTCAATTCTAATATGAAGGCAGTAGATGAGCTAATACAAGGGGTAAGGTAGGGGAATGAGGGATTGAGAAGAGGGGAGGAGAGAAGGGGATGGGTGGGTCAGGATATATGGCACACCTCTTGGGGGTAGGACACAATTACAAGAGGGACTTTACCTAACAAATGAAATCAGCGTAACCTAATACTTTGTACCCTCAATGAATCCCAAACAATGAAAATAAAGATTTCTTTGTATATTTTATTTTTTTTACACTGATTGCATTTGTTAGGTAAAGTCCCTCTTATAACAGTGACCCATCCCTAAGAGGTGTGTCACACATCATTATTCCCCACCTTCTCCCTCCTTCTTTCTCCCTGCACCCACTTTTTCCACCCCGCAATGTGTACTAGGTCATCAATTGTCCTCATATCAGAATCGAGTACATAAGATTTTTGCTTCTCTATTCTTGTGATGCTTTACTAAGAATAGTGTGTTCCACTTCCATCCAGGTTAATACAAGAGATGTAAAGTCTCCATCCTTTTTAATGGCTGAATAGTATTCCCTGGTATACATATACCACAGCTTGTTAATCCATTCCTGGGTTGGTGGGCATTTAGGCCATTTCCACATTTTGGTCATTGTAAATTGAGCTGTGATAAACAATCTAGTGCAAATGTACTTATGATAAAATAATTTTTTCTTCTTCTGGGTAGATGCTCAGTAATGAGATTACTGGATCAAATGGGAGGTCTAACTTGAGTTCTTTGAGGGTTCTCCATACTTCCTTCCAAAAAGGTTGTATTAGTTTGCAGTCCCACCAGGAATGTAGAAGTGTTCCCTTCTTTCCACATTCATGTCAGCATCTGTAGTTTTGAGATTTTGTGATGTGGGCCATTCTCACTGGAGTTAGATGATATCTCAGGGTGATTTTGATTAGCATTTCTCTGATAATTAGGGACGATAAGCATTTTTTCAAATGTTTGCTAGCCATTCGTCTGTCTTCTTTAGAGAAGGTTCTATTCATTTCTCTTGTCCATTGATATAAGGGATTGTTGGCTCTTTTTATGTTGATTAATTTGAGTTCTCTGTAGATCCCAGTTATCAAGCTTTTGTCTGATTCATAATATGCAAATATCCTTTCCCATTGGTAGGTTGTCTATTTGGTTTGGTGGTTGTCTCCTTAGCTGTACAGAATCTATTGAGTTTAATTAAGTCTCATTTGTTTATTTTTGTTGTTGCAATTGCCATGGAAGTCTTTCTCATAAACTCTTTCTCCAGTCCGATGTCTTCAGGTGTTTTCCCCACACTTTCTTTGAGGATTTTTATTGTTTCATGATTTAGATTTATTCTTTGTATATTTTAAATACAGTTAAGTCCTGTATCAGATATGTGTTTTGCAAATATTTTATCCCAGTCTCTATATTTATATTTTTATTCCCTTAACAGTATCTTTTATAGAGAAAATATTTTAAATTTTAATGAAGTCCAATTTGTCTATTTTTACTTTCATGAATCATGCTTTCTTTGCTCCTATGTTATCTTGTAGGAGTTTTATGGCGTTGCATCTTACTATCTGTGATCCATTTTGAGTTAATTTTTGTAAAGATGGTAAGGTTTGTGTCTAGATTCATCTTTTTTTCAGTACGTCGGTGTCCAGTTATTCCAGCACCTTTTGTTGAGTTTGCATTGCTTTTGCTTCTTTGTCAAAGATCAGTTGACTATATTTGTGTGAGTCTATTTCTGGGATCTCTGTTCCATTAATCTATTTGTCTATTCTTTTACCAATACCACACTGTCTTGTCTACTTTAGCTTATTTATAATTCTTGAAGTCAGATAGTGTCAACATTATTACACTTCTTAAGTACTGTGTTTACTATTCTGGGTCTTTTCCCTTCCCACATAAGCTTCAGAATCAGTTTATTAACATCCACAAAATAACCTCTGGGGATTTTGATTGGAATTCTATTGAATCTATACATCAGTTGAGAAAAACTGATCTTTTTTTTTTTTAAATTTCAGATTAATATGAGGATACAAATGATTAGGTTACAGTGTTTGCATTTGTTAGGTATAGTCCCTGTTGTAGTTGTGTTCCACACTCAGGAGGTGTGCCATGTACCCTTAAATTGTGCCCATTAGGTGGGAGCACACCAATTCTCTTCCTTCCTCCCTCTCTCTCCAACTTAAGTCAAATTGAGTTTTTCTCTTGTGTGGGCATACATTAGTTTGTGTACTGGCTTCGTATTAGTATTGAGTACATTGGATACTTGCTTTTCCATTCTTGTGGTACTTTACTAATAAAAATGTTCAACTCCATCCAGGTTAATATAAAATATGCAAAGTCTCTATCTTTTTATGGCTGCATAGTATTCCCTGATATACATATACCACAGTTCATTCATCCATTCATGGGTTGGTGGGCACTCAGGTTGTTTCCATATTTTGGTGACTGTAAATTGAGCTGCAATAAATAATGTAGTGCAAATGTCCTTGTGATAAAATGAATTTTTTTGAGAAGAACTGATCTTAACAATGAGTCTTTGTATCCAATAATATTGCTTCTTCCGATGCATGACCATGAAATGTAAATGGTGTTGTGTTTTTAATTTCAAATTCCAGTTGATCATTGACTTTTGTATATTGACTTTGTACTCTGTCTTGCCTTTCTAGTGAATATGTAGTAATCACTAATTGTAGTTTAGTTTGTACTTTCCAATGATTAATGATAGTACTGCTCATTTGTGTGTTTTCTGTGGAGAAATGTCCATTCAATTTGTTTGCCCATTCTAAAGTTGGGATGTTTATTTTCTTAAGATTGGGTTGTTATGTGTGCTTATATTATACAGGGTGTCCAAAAAGTTGCCATACATAGGCAAAATTAAAAAACTAACAAATCAACAGATACCTTGGAATGTGTTCAGCATGATACGGTATGGTAATGTTTCAAGGTTCACAGATTAGATCAAAGAGATAAATGGAGAAGAGTTCGTGTGTGTGTATGTGTGTGTGTGTGTGTGTGTGTGTGTGTAGAAAGAGGTGGTCAACGTGTAGAGAATATTTTTAAAATACTTTGTAAAATTTTGTAATGAATATTTTGTAAATAAAGGTACATGTAGCTACAATTTCCCAAGTTCCATGTCAACGTTTGGGATACATATATATACTCACATATCTGCACACACATATATGCACTATATAATATACAGTATAATACAAATCCTTTAAAAGTTATGTTTTGAAAATATTTTCTGCCCTTCTATGAATTGTCTTTTGATTTTAACTATTTTTCTATTATGATTTGTACCTTTTGTATCCTAAGAAATCTCTGCTTTAATTTCAAAATTATCCTCTCTTTTGTTCTAGAGTTTTATAGTTTCAGTTCTTTGGTTTATACCTTTGATGCTTGCTTGGATGACTTTTGTCTTTGGGGCAAGGCAAAATTCTAGGTATATACACATATTTTTCATGTGGATCCTCAAGGTTTCCAGCTCCATTCGTTGACAAGACTGTCTTTTGCCCATTGAATTACCTTGGCATCTTTGTCCAAGATGAACTGACCATTTATGTGTGGATCTACTTCTGAACTCTATTCTGTCTTTGATCTAATCTGTGTAACCTTGAAATATTACCACACTATATTCATTATTATAGTTCAGTGGTTCTCAACTGAGGCAACTTCCCCCCAGAGGACATTTAGTAATATGTGGACGGTATTTCAGTTGTCACAATTGGCAAGCTACCGGCATCTAGTGGGTAGAGGCCAGTGTCATCTTGCACAAAAGTGTCCATGGTGTTGAGGTTGAGAAACTCTGCTATAGCATTATAATAAATATTGAAATAAGATTTCAACGATCAATTATTCAATTATTTCAGTGAAATAACAACTACTTTGTTCTTCGTTTAAACAGTATTTTTGGCTACCTACACCCTTCTTTTTTTAAAGAAGTTGATAAATTGGCTTACCAATTTCTCCTAAAAAATCCTACTAGAAGTTTAATGGGATCAAATTAAATGTAAAGATCAATTTAGGAAGAAATGGCATCTTAACTATCTTGAGTTACTGGTACATTAATATGCTAAATTTTTCCATTGTTTTTTTAATGCAAATTCTCTCACCAATCTTATCTCATTTTCAATGTATAGGTCTTACATATATTTTATCAAATTTATCTTAAATATTATATGCTTTTTAATACTATTATAAGTGGCAATTCTAAACATTTCAACTTCTGAATGTTTATTATGAGTATATGGAATTTTAGATTCTTGGTATTTTCTATGTAGATGATTATGCTATCTGCTAATAAAGTTTTATTTCTTCTCTAGTTTGTATCTTTTCTGCTCTATTTTTATTTCATTTTATTTTTTTGCTATGTTTGAACTGAATAGGACCTCTAATATGAGTATTTAATACATGTGTTTAAAACAGATCTCCTTGCTCCTGATGTTATTGTGGAAAGTGTTCAGTCTTTTGCCACTAAATATGGTGTCAGCTTTTCTCTCATGGCATTTGTAAGTTTACAGGACTTTTCTTCTGTCAATAGTTTACTGAAGGATTTTATCATGAATATATGTTGAATTTTTTCAAATGCTTTTCTATATTTTGAAATGGTCATTGTAAGTCTGTTCCTGTAGCTAAGTGGGTGGTACGCCAGCCTCATATACCAAGGGTGGCAGGTTCAAACCCGGCCCCGGCCAAACTGCAACAAAAAAATAGACAGGTGTTATGGTGGCACCTGTAGTCCCAGCTACTTGGGAGGCTGAGGCAAAAGAAACGCCTAAGCCCAGGAGTTGGAGGTTGCTGTGAGCTGTGATGCCCCAGTACTCTATCAAGGGCAATAAAGTGAGACTCTGTCTCTACAAAAAAAAAAAAAGTTTGATTTTTGATTGTTGAGCCAGTCTTCCATTCCCAGGATAAATGTATTAATGTCATAATGTATTATCCCTGTTACGTATTTCTAGATTCCATTCGCTAGTATTCTGTTATGGTTTTGTTGTTGTCGTTGTTGTTATTCATTTGTTTTTGCTGTCTATGTTCATTAGAAATATTGGTCTTTAATTTTTTTTAATAATGCATTTGCTTGGTTTTGGTAGAGAGCCACTCTGGTTTCATAAAATGAATTGGGACATGTACCTCCCTCTTATCTCCTAGAATAGATGCTGTAGGATTGGTTTTGAAGTTGATTTGATTTATTTAATAGATAAAGAGCTGTACAGATTATCTCTTTCTTCTTGAGTGAGAGTTGTTAATTTATATTGTTGAAATAATCTTTCCATTTCATCCACATTATTAAATTCATTTCCATAATTTTTTATAGTAATTCCATATTTTTAATATTTGTAAGATTTTTAAAAACCTACTTGTCTTCATTTCTGATAATGTCTTCTCTTTTTTCTCCTTACAAATCTATGTAGAATTTTACTAACTTTTTTGATCTTTTCAAAGAACCAGCTTTTAGCTTCATTGATTTTTTTTCTTTTTCTATTTCTGTTCTTATCTTCATTACTTCCTTCCTTTTGCTTGCTTTGGATTTTCCCTTTATTTTCATGTGTCTTAAAATGGACTGTTAGGTCATTGATTTGACTTTTTCTACTCTAATATAAGCATGTAATACTATAACTAACTCCATATGCACTTTTTAGTTTCCTTTCATAAGTTTTGATAAGTATATTTTATTTTCGTGGCCATTTTAATTGAGTCATTTTTCTATTGCATTTTCTAATTGAGATCTGTAAGCTAGTCATGTATCTGATAACCTTGAAGATTCTTATTCTTTTTTTTTTTTTTGAGACAAAGGCTCACCTTGTTGCCCTCAGTAGAGTACAGTGGTGTCATAGCTCACAGTAACCTTAAACTCTTGGGTTCAAGAGATTCTCTTGCCTCAGACTCCCGAGTAGCTGGGACTACAGGCGCCTGCCACAACACCCAGCTGTTTTTAGAGATGAGGTCTTGCTCTGGCTCAGGCTGGTCTTGAACTTGTGACCTCAGGCAATCCACCAACTTCAGCCTTCCAAATGCTAGGATTATAGACATAAGCCACCTTGCCTCGCCCTTATTCTTATAATTTGTTGCTAATTCTTTTGCATTTTCTGTTTTTAGATGTCTCCTGTAAAAACAATTTTTCTTTCTTTTTATGATTTTTATATTGATGTGTTATTTACTTTTTCATTGTTGTAGCTAGGATATGCAATAAAATATTGATTAGTGATATGGAAAGAGAAGTCTATATCTTGTTCCAGAATTAAATGAGATTGTTTATAAAGTGTTCCCACTATGTATAGCATTGGCAGTTCTTTATCATATAAGGGAAGTTTCACTATATTTGCAATTTGCTAAGATTTTTTTATTATGAATGAGAAGAGAATTTCATTGCATGCCTTTTTCTTCATATATTGAAATGTTAATATACTTCTTTTGTTATAATATGTGAAACTATTTTAAAAATTATAGTAAATAATTCAACCCCTCTTTTTACTTTCTTTTCTCAGAATTGTAAATTGCATTAAACATTATTGGACTGTCTTTTTGTTTGGGGGATAAATCTACTTGATAGTGAATTATATGTGCCTGGATATACATGTGTCTTCCTTCTAAAAAATGGCATGTGTTCATGAATTGATTTTACTATTTCTGTTAAATTTTGCTATCAATGATACATTAAGCTAAAAAAAGGTTTACATAACTTTTAATCATTTTCTAGTTTCTGGAAGTTTGCAAAACATAAGAATTAACTATCTTGATGTTTAATAATAAAACTGAATTTTGATCCTGTTCTGATTCCATTCCTATTTATTTCAAGGTGTAAGGAGGGAGATTTGATATTTAACCTTCTGATTTCAATTTCTGTTCTAGTCCAGTTTGCTCTTTCTTTCATTGTTTTCATAGGAAATTATTTATTTCTTCTGTTTTTGAATGTAATCACTAAAGTTGTTAAGAATATTCTCTATGACTTAAAATTTATTTCGATTTTTTAAAAAAGTATATGAAGATTTGATTTAAAGTCAAATATTTCTCTAAGATTAGTTAAGAAAATCAGTAGTTGGCTTGAGCCCTGCCTCACTCATATAAGCATAGCACTCTGGGAAGCTGAGGAGGGTGGACCCCTTGAGCTCAGGAGTTCAGGAGATGGAGACCAGCCCGAGCAAGAGTGAGACCCTTGTCTCTACAAGATAATAATAATAAATAAAAATAAAAAAATAGAAAAATTAGCCAAGTGTTGTGGCTTGCTCCTGTAGTGCCAGCTACTTGGCTGGCAGAGGCAAGAGGATCCCTTGAGCCCAGGAGTCTGAGATTGCTGTGAGCTCTGATGTCACAGCACTCTACCCTGGACAACAGAGTAAGACTCTGTTTAAAAAAAAAATAGCAGTTCCCTGCCCAGTGTCCCAGAAGCAATCACTTTTAACCCTTTCAGATGACTTTTGGTACCTATATCCTTTCCCTAAATAACATGTTTACACTACTCCTTAATTTTAAATGTTTAGGCAAATATAGGTTCTTTTAAAACTCTTTATTAGTACAACATATATAAGTCCTGCCATGATGTTTAGTTTCAGTATAATTTTGACTTAGTTGTTCTTTTACGTTATTATATCATTGCCCTTTATAGCTGAGCCAGATAATATATTCTAGCAGTTTCCTGTTGCTGTTGTAATAAATTACTACAAACATACTGACTGAAAACAACACAAATTCATCTTTTAGCAGTTCTGGAGGTTTTCCTGGACTACAATCAAGCTGCTGGCAGGGCTATGTTGCTTTCTGGAAGCTCTGGAAGAACTTGTCCCCTTGCCTTTTCCAGCTTTTAGAGGTCTCTTGCCTTCTTGTGTTCTTGGCTCCTTTCTCCATCTTCAAATTCAGCAATGACCCACAAGTGTTTTCCATATCATATCACTTACTCTTCTGCCTCCCACTTCCACTTTTAAGAATGCTTGTGATTTCGCTGGGTATACTCAGATAATCTTGAATAATCTCCATATTTTAAGGCCAGCTTCCCAGCACACTTCATTCCGTCTGCCACCTTTTTCTCGAGCATATTTATGGGTTCTGGGGATTAGGATTTTGACATCTCTGGATGACCACTGTTCATATTGCATTACTTCATTTCTGTACAAATTTTAATTTTCTTGGAATAACTGCCTTTAAAAATGTGTTTATCACTAATTCAAGCTCAATTCTCTGCCAGTGTCTACAGTTCTTCTCAGTACATTCAGATATAAAGATATTTTCTTAATTTTATCTTCCTGACATTATTCCTTTACTCTTCCGCCCCATGACAGTGTGGATTGGTTTCTCTCTGTATTTTTCTCATAACTGTCATCCTGGAATCTTCAGTCATCTCCCTTAAGTTTCTTTTTCTTTTCTCTTGAGTTGGACTCCCTGTTTCTTCCTGTCATTTTTGTGGGGGCACAGTCTCTGTGAGAAAGGGTGCGAAGAGAAAGGTAAGTGTTTTTGAGAGCCTGCTGTCTATTTTTTAAAATTCTGCCCTGAAACATCATTGTTAGTGTAGGTTTAGATTTCTGAGTTGGAAATTATTTCCCTGCAGAAGGTTGAAAGCATTGCTCCACTCTCTCCTAGCTTCCAGAACAGCTGTTAGAAACTGAACCCATTCTTATTCTTGAGCATCTGTGGTCAACTTGCTCTCTTTCTCTTGAAAACGATATTCCTTTCATCCCTTGAATTAGAACAGTGATGTGTCCTTTCATGTATTGTGCTGATACTCAGTAGGGTCTTACATTCCTGACATTTTTTGAATTATTTTATCACCATTCCTTCTCTCACTCCTTTCCATTCTCTTACTCTAGTGTTTCTCTCTCTCTCTCCCTCCCACTCTTCTCCTTCTCTCTCTCCTCTTTCTCCTCCTTCCCTCCCCGTATTTCTCCCTCTCTGTGTCTCTCTCCCTGTCCTTCCTACTATTTCAACATTCCATCTTTCTGTTTTACATCCCTTTTTCTAAATGCTCTATATTTGGAAGATATCTTCAACTTCATCTCCCAACCTTTCTATAGGATTTTGCATTTCCTCTATTATCATTTTACTTTCTAATGTATTTTTAAAATTTTTCTTTGAATTATTTCTGGCAACTTGTTCTTTATTCATGGGCACAGTATTTTCTCTGATCACTGATGCTATTAATGATGTAAGTTTTTATGCTTTTTTCCTCCTTTCTCTCCAAAAATTTTTTAGAAGCTTTGTTTTGTTGTTTACTTTCGTGTTAGAAGCTTTTCTCTTGGATCTTGTGTTCCTTGGTTATTTGTTCTACATAAGATTGGTACATTCAAAACAGAAAACGGGCTCAGCGCCTATAGCTCAGTGACTGGGGTGCCAGCCACGTACACTGGAACTGGTGGGTTTGAATCCAGCCAGAGCTTGCAAACAATAATGACGACTACAACCAAAAAATAGCCGGGCATTGCGGCAGGTGCCTGTAGTCCCAGCTTCTTGGGAGGCTGAGGCAAGAGAATCGCTCAAGCCCAAGAGTCTGAGGTTGCTGTGAGCTGATGCCACAGCACTCTACCCAGGGTGAAAGGCTTGAGAGTCTATCTCAAACAACAAAACAAAACAAAAACGTAAAGACTGACAATGCTGAGTGAGGTGGTATATTATCTGCTGAGGCCATTATGTTTAGAACTTTAGGTCTTTTCTCTTGGACTGGAAGTTTGGATAGAAATGGATATTCTAATTGTCTTTTTTTGAGGAAACAGATCTAATTTCTTGTATCCTGGGTGACAAGCAGGGTAGGAGGTGGCTACCCTAGAAATATTTATCTTTTTTGGTCTCTTTTTCTCTTTGTTCTGGTTGATTTGTGAATTAAAGTCTTTTTACTAACCTTTTAATGGGGTTTTTAGATAATGCAGAAACAGATGTTTGTGTTCAAACAACTGTCCTTAAATGGGGAGGACTCCAGTTGCTGTTTGTTTGTTTGTTTGTTTGTTTTTGAGAGACACCGTCTTCTTTTGTTGCCCAGGTTGGAGTGTGGTGGTGTGATCATAGCTCACACCAAACCTTTGCGTTGCCCAGGCTGATCTTGAACTCCTGGCCTCAAGTGATCCTCCTCCCTCATGCTGGGATTACAGATGTAAGCTACTGTGGTTGGCCTAAGATTTTAAAACATCTCATGGTTTATAATTTTTTTGTATATTTCCTTGTAGTTATTTTTATTGTTATTCTCTCTTTTCAGAATCTATGGGTATCAAACTCTTTAAGTTTAGTATATCTGTATCTTTATTTTGCCCATACACACACCCCTAAATACTTTTTCTTGGCGATTATTCTTTTCTATTCACTATTTTCTGCCTCTAGAACCACTATTAGACTTTGGTTGGAGCTTCTGAGACTGTTCTCCAGGTTTTTAAATGTCTCCCTCACTTTATTAATACCTTCATTTTTATCTCTCAACTGTCACATTCTGAATTATTCCTCAGAAATATTTTAACATTAAGTGATTTTTCCTGGCCATATTGAATGTGAGGTTTATGCCATCTTTGGAGGTTTTGTGCTGGAGGGTCACCCTCAATTTACAGGGTGCACTTGACTTTTATAACCTCTTGTTCTTGTGTTTCATAGATCCATTCTTTTAGTTCTCCGAGGATGCTAAACATTTATTTTAATGTCCTTTTCAAATTACTGTATTTCTCTGGGACTATAACTTAACATTTGTTGAATTTGTTTACTCTTCCCTAAAGATGATTTTATTCATAAGTTTTGAAATTTCAGCTTGCTGTAAGCTATCCTCAAATGGGAAAATTCATGATTTTTCCCTTTGCTGTACTCATTCCTCCTAAGCCTGGCTAGATTATGTTTTCTTTGATCAGTGCCCGGTTCAGAACCAGTTCTATGTTAGAAATTTAGGGATTTTGTTCCTTGACATGTGTTGGGGGTAGATTAATATCAAAGCTTGAATTTTTGAGGCACTTTGTGGCATGATGTGAGTCTTAGTTGCATAACTATCTCTACTGCCTACCTAGACAGCACCTCTGTTGCTAGTCTCAGCTTCTTGTCTGTTCATAGCACATTTAAAGTTTTTCTGCATAGGAGTCCCTGCTTCATCTACTGGTTTCCCGCAATGATCTGGCTTTACTTCCCTGCTACATAGTCAATATTATTGGTTTATGTTACCCCACAGTAACTGCCCTTCTGCTGCCTCTACCTGTTTCCAGGTGGGAGAGTGGTTTTACCCTTCCCATCCCCAGTTCCCAGACCATTGCTAAGATTATTTTGTTTGTTTCAGCTCCATGGACATATTTTTATTCTTTCCTTTCTTTTGTTTAACAATTGCAGTTGTGTTTTTATTTTTTAATATATGTTTTATGATTAGCAATTATCACTGTATTCTGTGTAGCTCAGAGAGGAGGATTTTTCCTATGTGAAATCAAAGTACTAGCCTGCCATAGTGGTTTTTCAGGATTTTTGGATGAATAATAAATTCTTCCTCAAATAATGACTACTCCCATTTGGGGTCTTAGTTAGGAAGAGTTCTCCTTGATTAGTTTCTCATGCTTAATCTGTCATCACAGAGTATAAGCTCCATACACCTGAGTATCATTTTAGGTTGAGAAGCAACAGAAACAAAGGTTCAGCGGGGTTGGGTCAGGCAGGCAGGAATTTTTGACTCTGGGAGCAGGAATGAGGAGTTGCATAAAACTAGGGCCCCAGATTTTGATAGACATTAAGGGAATTTTTATAGGTCAGATGGGTGTCAATTGTTACCAGAGCAGGACAGTTTTATTGACACAAATAGAAGGAAGAGAGGACATGGTTGCCACATTGATATTGGGACTTTAAAGAAAAATAGGGAAAGTGATGAGGAAGTAACTCATCTTTAGGTTGAAGACAATGGTTTTCATTGGTTCAGAAAAAGTGAATGAGGCTAATGGAGGCTGTACCGTGCCCAGAATTTGTCTGGAAGGTGAGAAGGTATGATGCCATTGCATTAGAGTTAGTGAAAGGCTGGTGTGGCACTGACAGTGAAGTTATTACTCACAGAGTTGAGGCTGGAGAGATGCATTTTGCTACTTCTTTTTTTTTTTTTTCTTAAGACAGTCTCACTTTGTCCCCCTTGGTAGAGTGCTGTGGCGTCACAGCTCACAGCAATCTCAAACTCTTGGGCTCAAGCGATTCTCATATCTCAGCCTCCCAAGTAGCTGGAACTACAGGCGCCTGCTGCAACACTCAGCTATTTTTTTATAGATTGGGTCTCCTACTTGCTCAGGCTGGTCTGGAACCTGTGAGCTCAGGCAATCCACCTACCTAGGCCTCCCAGAGTGCTAAGATTACAGGCATGAACCACCGCGTCCAGCCCCTTCCAGTTTTTCTGACCTGTCTCACTCACCTGTATGGACTAAGCTACTGTTATTACCTCTCCTTTAATTTGATTCTTTCTTCTTCTTTGTCTTTTTTTTTTTTTTTTTTTGTAGTTTTTGGCCAGGGCTGGGTTTGAACCTACCACCTCTGGCATATGGGGCTGGTGCCTACTCCTTTGAGCAACAGGCACAGCCCAGATTCTTCCTTCTTTAATGTCCAATCTTCTGCTTTCTTCCACTGACACAAGAGCTTGGCTGTGTTCTTGTACTGAGATCCCTTAATCTCTTCATTTTCTTTCTTTGCCATCCACCCTGGTGATCCATTACGAACATTTTTCATTTTCAGTAGTCTGTTGTTTCTCCCCAATATCATACTTGCTTTCAATCCATCTATATTTCTCAGTTTTAAGCTGGGACTAGCCTAAGAAACTCTTGCTTTGGGGGAGTGGGTGTATGCTTGCCAAATGTTTGCAAAAAGTATGTCGTTGTACCAGTGGGAATTTCAGCTGCACTAAAATCTCGGCAGAAATAAGTAAAGTAAGTATAAGTCAATTTTATAACTCACTCTCATCTTTATACATGGAATGATTTCCTTGCACTTTCTTAGTGCCTGTTTAGAAATCCATAATGAATGACACAGTTTCCAGAAGCATTTGGGGATCCTGGGGAGTATCCATGCTATGACAGTGCTCCTGGCTATATGCTCAGTGGGGGCTGGAGGCTGCAGTTGGTATATATGAATGTATATATTCCTCTATTTTTGTGTCTGGTCTGCAGCTTCCCCATTTTTAGATAAAGACAACTTGCCTGAACTATGTACACTGCACATTCCTGTTTATAGCTTCTGTACCCTGGGGAAAAACTACAAATCTGCAGTTACTCCTTAGTATACAGCTTCATCCGTCTGCTTGCAGCCCCAGGGACTGCTATTGTGAATAGCTCTTTGGATGGAAGGTGGGACACCACAGCATGGCAGCAGCAGCAGCAGCAGCATAGCAGCCAGGGCTCTGAATCACTGTCTGCAGGGTGCATGTTTTGGAATCTGGGTGCTGAGTTGGAAGGGACTGAGTCAGTACCCCATCAGGATGGAGCAGTTGTAAGTCAGGCCAGCAGTCTGAGAAAATTTTGCCAATGAGACGAAGAGGTCTGTTGCATTCACTGGTGACTTGGTTCTTAAATTACTGTCTCTAATTGGTGGGGCTGTGTAAATGGGTTTGTTGCTTTGTCAAGTACCTCTCAGGGGCAAAAGAAAGAATTTTAGTTATTCCCTGTATTTTCATATAAAAACGTTGAGGATAATCTAAGCAGTACACACGCATGGGTGACAGGCTTCCATATGTTTTGGCATCCTGCAGCCCTAGCCAGGATTTGGCTCTACATGTTGTGGCCAGAATTTACAAATCAGTGTTCACTGTATAGAGCTACATGTCATTGATCCTTGCAGAACTTCTCAGATATATTCAGTTCCATTTCATGGACCCCTTTTTTTGAGCAATTTTTTTTCCTTTCCTCCCTCCCTCCACCTTCTTTTCTTCCCTCCTTCTTTCCTTCCTTTCCTCCTCCCTCCCTTCCTTCTTCCTTCCTTTCCCTCTCCTTCCCCTTCCCTTCCCTCTTCCTTTTCTTCCTCCTTCCCCTTCCCTTCCTCCCTCCCTGCCTCTTTCCTTCCCTCCTTACTTCCTTCCATCCTTCTTTCCTTCCTTCCTTCCTCCCTCCCTCCCTTTCTTTCCTTCCCTTCCCTTCCCCTTCCCTTTCCCCTTCCTTCTCTCCCTCCTTCCCTTCCTTCTGTCCATTCCCTCCCCTTCCCTTCTCTTTCTCCTTCCTTTCCTCCTTGTTCCTTTCCTTCTTCCTTCCTTTCCCTCTCCTTCCCCTTCCCTTTTCTCCTCCCTCCCTCTCTCTATTTTCTTCCCTTCCCTTCCCTTTCTCCTTCCTTTCCTCCCTCTCTCCCTCTTTTCCTTCCTTCCTTCTCTCTATCCTTTCCTTCCTTCCCTCCCTTCTTTTCTTCCTTCCTTCCTTCCTTCCTTCCTTCCTTCCGTCCTTCCTTCCTTAGTAACTTTAATATGAACATGTGTTTGACCTTTAAGAAACCATTGTAACTTCAAGGGAGGAGCAAGTGACAGTGGAAAGGAGTACATCATGGTCAGGGATGTATGGGATGCTGTTTCAGGATCTGGCTGATATACAAATACATCAAAGAAATAGTCATTTGAGCAACTGGAACTTTGTTTTTTTTTTTTTTTAGACAGAGCCTCAAGCTGTCCCCCTGGGTAGAGTGCCGTGGCATTACAGCTCACAGCAACCTCCAACTCCTGGGCTCAAGCGAGTCTCCTGCCTCCGCCTCCCAAGTAGCTGGGACCACAGGCACCCGCCACAACGCCCGGCTATTTTTTGGTTGCAGCCATCATTGTTGTTTGGCGGGTCCGGGCTGGGGATTCGAACCCATCACCTTAGGTGTATGTGGCTGGCGCCTTAGCCGGTTGAGCTATAGGCGCCGAGCCGCAACTGGAAATTTGAATAGTAGTTCACTTCTTTCTTGGGATAGGGCTGGAAGGCAATGCAAGTGGCGATATTCTCTGGCAACCCATTTGCTTTTTCTTAGTGAGAGAAAGTTTTTAGCTCATTCTAACATGTATTTATTATGTGAAATATATCAGGTCACTGTACTAGGTGTTGAGGATACAATGCAAAGTCAGATCTAGTCTCTGCTTTCTTGGAGCTCACAATCTAAAAGGGAAGGCATACTTTGAACAAATAACTTTGAGGTGAGCTGGATGTTATGGAGGAGGAGCAAAGAGGGTTATAAAGAAATTAAGATACAGACCTAGCTTCATGGCGAACATGATAGGCAAAGTTTCTTTAATGAAGGAATACTCAAGCTTAGAACATAAAAATCTTCAGCTGTTAACCATTCCAATAATGATGGGGATGGAGAAGGCTAAGAAAATATTCCAGGGAGAAGAAACACATTGTGTGAAGGCCTTGATTCTGGGAAAATTCATGTTGCATTCTAGGAAGTAAGAGAAGGACAATGTACCTGGAGTGTAGGGAGTAAGAGATTAAAACATAGAGACCGTAGTAGGCAAGTCATCTCATGCTATTTTTGAACATTATTCCACAGTCACAGGGGAGTTATTGAAAAGCTTTAAACAGGGAATGACAGAGCCAAATTTGCAGTTTTCAAAGCTAATTCTGGCATTAGGGAATGGATTGGTTGTCAAGGAAGTCAAAAGTCGATATGGGGGGTAGAATTAGGTGATGAGAGCTGTGGTTATGACTCTTGTCTAGGTTGGTGACAGAGGAGAAAAGGAACGTTGAGTGGAGAGATACGTAGAAGACATTGAAATTGGAGGGGATTAATCAACTGTATAACATATCTGCCTCAGGCTTGTTGTGAGGGTTAAATAACTTAGTAAACTGTTGAGTGCTTAGAACAGTGTCCCATGAGGCAGATCATACTTCATCAATTTGAAGAAGCATGTTTTCTTCCTCTAGTTTAACACTTCCAAAATCGGAATGAGTTGTAACTATCAATGACATATTATTGTTTATTTGGCAACACTTTTATTTTCTTAGTGTGATGGAAAATATTGTTGTGTCTTAAAACTGATGGCAGCTTAGATGAAGTATGGTAGTTAAGTGCTATGGAAGAATTTGCTGCTATCATTAGTATCTTCTTACTATTATTCTGTCAAAATTTGGTGGGAGATAAACTCAGGTACATAGAAATAACGAATACAAAACCACTTATGAACAGGGATGTGACAAAGAAAATACAGAGAGAGGAAACGTAGAAAGCACAGTGGAGGTATACCTACCGGTTAGATAAACTGACTTTCATTAGGGGGACTCCTAGAAGTGTCATGGTATTTCACCATGTCCACCACAGGGCTGAAGGAGAGTAGAACTGAATATGAAGAGTTGACTTGAGGGACTTGAGTTCCCATGGAAGTTAATCAATTCACCCCTACTTGTGAGTACATAGCAAGCTAAGCATTTGTAAGAGTGCTTCTTGTAAAGACTGAATATCTCTTAATCCAGAAGATTAACCCTGTCTATCATTTACACACCTTCCTTTATGTGCTAAGCATAACTCTAGTTTGTTTTACAAGAATTTAATCCTACTCACTCTGTGAGGTAGGTGATGTCACCCCCTTTTCACATATGAGGAAATCAAGCCTCTGAAAGTACTAGGTCATACGTAGTTATTCTGATTTGGGATTTCATCCTGAGTCTGTGTCATGCACAAGTATTCTCCTTATGCTAGGCTGTGTCTTCAAATGCCAATTTCTGAATCAAGGAAGAGAATCTGACCTGTCCTTGGATGGCCTTAAAGTAATATTAGTGCTTCATTTTTTCAGCCAATATTTATTGATTGCTGATGTGCCCGGTACTATGTAAGAAGCAGGAGATACAGGAGTAAACAAAAAAGTAAAAAGGAGCTTGCTCTCGTGGAATTTATAGTCCAGTGGGGGGAGATAGACATAGCTCTTAATCACATAAATAAATAATTGGGAATTATGGGAAGTCATAGGAAAGAAACACACAAAGTTCTATCTAGGGGACAGCAGAGGGGACTTAACTTAGATAGGTCAATCAGAGATGGCCTTTTGAAAAGGACAGTGTTTCTTCTGAACCTAGAGGATTAAAAGGAAGGGAGGAAGAGTTTTCTGGGCCCATGCATGAGGTAGGGAGAAGCACATCTTGTTCAAGAGCATTTAGGCAGGGGTCTAGAGTAGGAATAGAAAAGCAGATGGAGACAACTCTCCTCCAGTCAAGGGCTGGGGTATATGTAGATGCCAGGAGAACAATTTAAATGGTATTGTCCTATTCTGGAGAACCTGGAAGTCACCACTTTGGAAAATTGATGAAATGGAATATCACAACATAAAAATTAATGTGTCTTTTGTGTTACTCTAAGAAGGACACAAAGTTACTAACATAGTGTTCTTACCAAAGACCCATAACCCTGATCTAATCATGATAGAACATCAGACAAACTCAGCTGGAGGGATATTTTACAAAATAACTGATTTTTTCTCCTCAAAAAAGTCAGTATCATGACAAAGAAAGGCTGGGAAAATGTTCCAGACTGTACTCATTATAATTAAAAAGTAAAAATGAAAAAAAAAGAGACATAACAATGAAATGTATGATTCAAGTTTCAATCTTGGACTGGGAAAAACTGCTAAAGAGCATGATTGTACCAGTTGGTGAAATTCACATATGGATTACAGAATGGATATTACTGTTATATCAATAATAAATTTCTTGATTTTGATTATTGTGTATAAGTGGGTTATATAAGATCTTTTTTTATTGTTGTGGTTGTAGTGACAAAAAATAAACTAAAACAATTTCATTTGACCCCAGTTTCCATGTAGCTCCTCCTCCGTTTCTTTGCTTGTCTTTGTAGCAAAATTTCTTAATCAAGTTTTTCTATCCTTATCTCCATTTCCTCTCATTCTTTCTTAAATTCATTCCAGACAGGCTTTTACCTCTAGAACTCCCCCAAAGCTGTTCTTGTCAAGGTCAGTTATGACCTCTATGTTGCTAAGTATCTATGGGTATAGAGGTGAAATGTGGCCAATGTTGACAACTGGTGAATATGAGCAAAGAGTATGTTCTAAATTTGGAATTTGTTTGCAGATTTGAAATTATTTCCAAATAAAAAATAAAAACAAAGAAAACAATTGACTCCAAGCAGAGGCGGGAAACTTGACATTGTACCAGTGTGGGCAAATTAAAAGCATATTACATTAGTAGAGATGATTGATAAAAACACTTGTGCCAGGGCAGTTAGCAGTAGGTGGTGGCACATGGATCAGGGTGGTGAAGGGCAGAATTGGCAAGATTCAAGATATCATTTAGAAGTAGAATGGGAAGGAGTTGCTGTCAGTGTAGATACAGCAAATAAGGTATAATAGAAAGAATCAAGGGATTGGAACTGCAAGAAACAGCGATGCATAGGGTTCAGATTCCTGCTGTCATGTACAGGATTCTTGACTATGAGCAAGTAGCCGGACCCTTCTCTAAGACCCACTTGCTAATACATAAAATGAGAGTAAGACCAGTTATTTCAAAGGGGTGTAGTAAGATTAAAATTGTGCTGGCAAAACATCTAGATTATTAACTGTTATGTAGTATTCATTAAGACTCTAGGAATGCTGTGAGGGAAAGCTTTGAACATTTTACCATTAAATATGATGTTTGATACAGATATTTTGTTGGTAGATTTTTTATTAGGTCAAAGGAGTTTCTGTTTCTGTTTTGCTAATAGTTTTAATTGGAAATGAATGTTGCATAAAAAATTAACAAAATTCATAAATTGAGATGATAATGACAGCTTTATTCTTAACCTGTTAATATTGTGAATTACATTGTTGTTTAGCAGGCCTGGACTGGGTTCCAACCTTCCAGCCCCGGTATACGGTATACGTGGCCGGCGCCCTAACCACTGAGCTACGGGTGCCAAGCCTTGTTTATATTTTTTGCATCTATGTTCCTTTGAGAAATGGGCCTGTAATTTTTTTTTCCCCTCTAATGCCCTGCTCAAATTTTGATATGAAAGATCTGCTGGCCTTAGCAAATGACTTTGTTCTGTGGAATTTCTTGTTTGCAGTTTGTGTTATATTTTTTCCTTCAATGTTTTTAAAAGATAATAGTGATGATAATGAAGTTATCTAAGCCTTGCATTTTAAAAACAGTTTTAAATTATAGGTTCAAGTTCCTTAATATCATAGTTCTGCTCTAATTTTTTATTTTGACTTGAGTCAGTTTTGGTAAGTTGCATTTTTGTAGCAGTTGGCACATTTCAATTATATTTTTAAGTTATTGGCATTAATGTTTTCATAGCACCTTGTGATCTTTGTAATATCTATCGGACCTGTAGTTATTACATTCTTCTTTTCATTCCACACTTTCATTATGTGTGCTTATGTCTTCATTGGTTCTTTTAGGAGTTTGTCAATTTTGTTATTATTTTTTAAGAAGCAACTTCTGATTTGGCTGATACTCTTGATTAGTTTCTGCTCTTCTCTTTCTTATTTAATATTCTGCTTTTTTTTTTTTTTGCTGTTTTTGGCTGGGGCTGGGTTTGAACCTGCCATCTCCGGCATATGGGGCCGGCACCCTACTCCTTTGAGCCACAGGCACCACCCAATATTCTGCTTTCTTTATGGAATCTCTCTTTCTTTATGCAATTTGCTCTTTTTTTTTTTTTTTTTACATCATGAAATGATACTTACCTCACTGATTTTCAACTTTTCTTCTTTCTTTTTTTCCCTCTAGGCATGACTTTAACCATATCCTACAGGTTTTGATGTGTATTGTTTTTAGTATTATAGAGTTTAAGATATTGTCTAATTCTCAATTAATTTTCTCCCTTAACTCAGAGTTATTTATAAGTGTATTTCTTAATTTTCAGATGGCGGAAATTTTCTAATTTAATTGTCACTTGGTTGTTTATTTCTGGTCCTATTGCACTGTGGTCACAGAGCATACTCTGTAGAATTTTAATCCTTTGGAATTTGTTGAGAATTGGTCTAGAACAGAAGTCAACAAATTATGATCCATAGGTCAAATCTGGCTTATAGACTATTTTTGTGTGATGGCAAGCCAAAAATGTTCCTTTAATGTTTAAACAGCAGTATAAAATGGAAAAAAAATGACAAATTGTGTGAGGCCCACAAAGGTTAAAATATTTACTGTTTGATTCCTTACAGAAAAATTTGCTGTATTTACTATCTCGCTTTTTACAGAAAAAAAAAAAAAGGTTTCTGTCCTCTGGCTTAAAATATGTCCAATGTGTATAACTATTTCATGTATTTCTGAAGAAAATCTGTATTCTGCAGTCACTGAGTATAGTTCCAGCGTTCCATATATGTCAGTCAGGTGCAATTTGTTAATGCTATCCGGATGGTGTATAACCTTACTGTTTTTTTCTCCTCATTTCATCAGTTACTAAGAGAGATGTATTAAAATCTCCCACAGTGATTTTGTATTTGTCTATTTATCATTGTGGTTTGGCTCATTTCTGGATCTCATAATCTTACCTCATATCTTGTGAAGCAATATTAGGTGCATACAAATTTAGAATTGTTATGTCTTCCTGGTGCATTGAACCTTTTATCATTCTGAAATGGCTCTTTATTGCTAGTAATGATTTTTGCATTAATGTCTGCTTTGTCTGATATTGATTTAGCTGCAGCAGGTTTATTTGGATTAATTTTTGATTGGTGTATCTCTTTCTATCATTGTTTTTCAAACTTTCTGCATGTTAATATTTTAAATGTGTGTCTTGTATGCAACACATAGTCTTTGTAAATTCCATCTGACAATTTTGTCTCTAATTAGAACAGTTAATCAGTTTTTATATTATGTAATTGTTGGTATATTTTATTATACATATTCATTATGACACAATGTTTTCTATTTGTTCTGACTGCTTTTTAAAAGAGTTTTCTAGGCAAGGGGCTATTGAGATTATGCGGATATGATGTCTATGCAGGATAGACAACACAATGTATTGTGGGATTGAAGGGAGGACCACATGGTGTGAAATTATAGGGCAGATATGAACTTGATGTAAATATAGGGCTGAAAAGGTAGTTTGGGGCCGGCTTGTGCTGTTTCTTTTGCCTATGTTAAAAATGTTTATTATTGTGAAGTTGATTCTTGAAGCTGCTTAGGTATTTTAAGTGGTGGAGAAGCTGCTGACCAATCAGATTTTGAAATGTTAAACTTGGCTGCAGCATGCAGGATGAATTAGGAGACAGGAGCAAATTCCAAAAAAAAACAGTTAGCATAGTATCATGTACAAAGTGGGTGCTTAGTAAATCCTGACGGGAATGAGGCTTCAGCAGTGGCCAAGAGGGAGTTTATTATGGCTTGCAGTAGGGTTGTAGTGGAACATGAGAACAGAAATGTTTTTGCAGGAGTCTTAGGGGGTAATATGGATAGAAATTTAGATGGAGTAGATATGGGGATGGGTGGAGAAAGATGTGAAAGATGAAATAAAGGTTTCTAATTCTGTCTTTGGGTGCAAGATGGTACCTTTCACCCAGATAGGGAATGACGGGAGAGTATGTGGTTTTGGAAGAATACAGGAACCCAGAAAAGAATGAATTCATATGTCAAACATAAAATAAAGAAAAATAAAGATATATAACACAAAAGATTGCTCTTATCACCTTTCCCTTGAATCCTTTTTTCTCCTCTCAACCCCACAATAAAACTTTTGAATTATTGTATTAGTTACCCTTTCACAGTTTTCAAATGCAAAGATCTTCTTTTAGTATGTATTTCTCCGATTACTTTTGAGGGTGAGTATATTTTTAAATGTGGGTTATCAATTTGTAATATTCACTTGTGAATTATTTGTCTATGGCCTTTGCTCAAGCCTTTTGTGTTTTATTTCATCTTTTGATTACTGATTCGTAATAACTCCTTATATGTCAGGAATGTTGCTTATCTTTGATGGGATCTTTTTGTTACAGGCAAGTTTAACATTTAAGTGTACTTAAATCTTTTAATCTTTCTCAAGTTCACAAAAAGTATGCTCCTCTATTTTTTAACATATTCAATATTTGTGTACATTTAGAAGCATTGTATTCCATTGTGCACAGTGGGTCTGGTATTTTATTTTTCTAAATGGATAGCCATTTGTGCATTCAATGTCCATTAAATTTATTGAATAGTCCATAATTTCCTCATTGATCATAAATTGTTCCTTCATCCTACACTAAATTCCTGTATATGCATGGATCAGTTCCTGGAACTGTTGGTTTAATGTCACTGATTCCTTTTATACTTTTACCTCAATACCAAGCATTAATTTTTATAAATTGCTTTTTTAATAAGTAATTCATGCACAAGGGTCATAATTCAAAGGGTACAAAGTTGTGCACAGTTACAAGTCAATCTCTTTCCTATTTTTACCCAAGTGTCACCTAGTTTCCCTCCTAGGAGACGACACTTGACACTATTGTTTTGGTGCATACAAGTAATGACATGCAAATATTCCAGTGCTATAATGTTCTATTTCTATAGATTTGGGGGATGTTTCTTTCTTTATTAGGTCAAATACCCTCTTAGAGCTAATTTTTTTTTAGAAAAATGGTTGCAGTATTTTCTCACAAACTTTAAAACAAGCTTGATAAGATTTTATTGAATTGAGAAATTAAAAATGAATATATTTGTGGTGTATGACATGTTTTGAAATATGTACATATTGTGGAAGGTCAGATAGATCTAACTAACATATGCATTAGTTTTCTTGCATCTTTATCGTTTCCTTTTTTGATGAGAACACTTGAAATCTACTCTGCTAGTGATTTTCATCTATCCATTTCACCATATTGTACAATAGATCTCTTTAATTTATTCCTCCTAACTGGAATTCTCTATCTTTTGAACATCTCCCCTGTCTTTATTTTAGGGAAATTGTGTTAGGAGTTTATTAGAAGTACACTGATTTATACAAAACCTTGGGACTATTGATATCTTGAAGATGTTTAGCTCTCTCCAGCCCTCAAACATGCTATGTTTCTGTTTATTCAGGTCTTATTTCAGTAGTTGTTCTGTTTAAAGACAACTTTTATTTCTTTATTTTTTAAATTTCAGGTTAATATGAGGGCACAAACAGCTAGGTGGTTGTTTGCATTTGTTGGCTAGAGTCCCTGTTGTAGTTGTGCCCCACACCTGAGAGGTGTGCCGTACACCCTTACATTGTGCCCATCAAGTGGGAGCACAGCAATACCCCTCTCCTCAACTTGAATTGAATTGAGCTTTTCTCCTATGTAAGCATGTATATTAGATCACAATGACAGCTTTTAAAAATTGAACTGTAGGATACATAGAAAAAGTGAAAATTGTAAGTGTACAGCTCAACAAATTTTCATTAAATGTACAAACCCATGTAACTACTGTCTTGATCAAATAAAATAAATATTTTTATGAAAAAATAAAATAATTTTTTATTTATGAAAATATGAAATAAAACAAAAACATCCCAGAACCATCCCTTCATGTTATTTCTCAGTCATTGTCCATGCTCCCCTCCCCCAAAGGTAACTAGTATCCTTCTTGCTTATACTAGTTTTTAAACTCGTTTCTAAACTTTATGTAAGCAAAATAAGACTCCTTTGTGTATGCTCGTTTTACTCAACATACTGTTTGTGAGATTCATGCATGTTATTGCAAAAGCTGTAGTTCATTAATATTTAGTGCTGTGTAGTATTTTATTCTATAAATAAACTACAACTTACCTATCCTTTCTCTGTCAGTAGACATTTGGATTGTGTTTCATTTTATGCTCTGTGAGTGATGTTGCATTAACACATTTACATACATTTATTTTGCTAAACACATCCACATTTCTGTTGTTTGTGTAACTAGGAGTAGAATTGCTGGATCATAAGGTATGCACGCATTCAATTTATTGGATATGGCCAAGGGCTTTCCAAAGTTCTTACACATCTTTTAGCAGTGTGTGAGAGTTCCTACGGCTCTCCATCCTGTCCAGCACTTAGTACTGGCATATATTTAAATTTGTTTCTATTATAATATGCATGGTTTGGTATCTCATCATAGTAGTTTAAATGTGCATTTTCCTGATGACTTACAAGCTTGATCATGATTTCACATGCTATTTGCCATTTGGATGTTTTAAAATATTCTTTTGAAAAGTATATTCAAATCATATGTGTATTTGTCTATGCAGTTATCTCTATTTTCTTTCTGATTTATACTTCTTTATATTCTGAGTACTAGTCTTCTGTCAGATATATGTACTGCACATAGACCTTATGGAGCTGGCCTTTTCACGCCCTTATTGTTGTCTTCTGATATACAGAACTTCTTAATTTTAATGTAGTCTAGTTGATCAGTCTTTTATTTCACGGTTAGTATTTTTTAATCCATTTAAGAAACCTTTGCTTACCTCAATATCATGAAGTTATCCTTTGTTATCTTCTAGAAGCTTTATTGTTCTACCTTTTTCTATGTGTTGGTGCACGTGTGTACACATATACCTATATGTGCATGTACATATATACACATATATGTACATTCGCATGCATACGTACATATATACGCAGTAGGTCCTCGCTTAATGTCTTCAATAGGTTCTTGGTAACTCCAACTTTCAGTGAAACATTGTACTATATCCTATGGGAACTTAGCTCTTGTTTATACCAAATAATTTATGGTAAAATTGATTTTGTTACACAGCACATTATTTCACTGAAAGTTTCAGTTTCCAAAAACTTATCAATGACGTTAAGTGATAATACACACACATATGTATATGTATATGTGTTTCTAAATATCAACAGAATTAATTTTGTGTATGCTATGAAGTAGGGTTCCAAAGCCATTCGTTTCCATGTGGATGTACAAGAGACATCCAATTAGTTACAAAATCTCTTAATAAGTCTTGACAATTTGATACTGTAATTCCTCTAATTTTGTCCTTTTTTCTCTAAATTTTAGAATCAAGTTGCCAATTCCCACACAACAAAGGATCTCTTCAAATTTGTAATGCAATTCCACAAAATCCATGGGTCAATTGGGGATAATTATTATTTTTGCAAAGTGGAGTCTTCCAATCTGTGAACATGGTATATATATTTATTACATTTATTTTGATTTTTATTTTCCTCAATAATTTATGTAGTTTGTTGCATATAAATCTGGCACGGATTTTTTTTTGTTTGTTATTTTGTTTAATGTTATTCAATACTATTATAAATGTAACTTTTAAAAAATTAATTTTCCAATTTTTTTATGGTTTTATAAAACTAGAATCAATTTTGAATATTGATCTCATGCTCAGTGATATTGATGAATTTTTTTATTAATGCTGCTAATTTATCTGTAATTTCATTAATTTTTCAAATAACATTATTTTATTTCTCTATTTCAAATTTTTACTTATCTTATTTTTTTCCTGCCCTATAATATTGCCTAAGACCATTTGTACAATGCTTTATGTAAGTGGAGATCCTAGGCTTCTTCTATTTTATTCCTGACCATAGGAGGACATTTTTCATTATTTTACTATTAAGTATGATTTTTGCTGTAGGCTTTTTTTTTTTCATATATAACCTTCATTAGATTAAGGAAGTTTCTATTTTTGGTTTGCAATTTTTTTTTATAATCGCAAATGAATATTGAATTTTATCATATTTTATCCCTGCATTTATTGAGTACATCATATGATTTTTTTCTCTTTATTTTATTAATGAGGTGAATTGCATTGACTGATCTTCAAGTGTGAAACTAGCCTTTCATTCTTGATATAAATTCTGCTTTTCATGCTTTTTTTCAACACTGCATGGAGAGTATGTGTGTGCATGTGCGTGTATGTGTGTGAGTTTTAGAATTTTTGCGCACATGTTCATAAGTAACATTGATTTTTAATTTTCCTTTTGCTGTCAAGTTTTTGTTAGGTTTTGGTATTAAGATTATATTAGCTTCGGCTCAGTGCCTGTAGCACAGTGGTTATGGCGCCAGCCACATACACTGAGGCTGGTGGGTTTGAATCCAGCCCAGGCCAGCTAAACAACAATGACAACTGCAACAAAAAATAGCTGGCATTGTAGTGGGAACCTGTAGTCCCAGCTACTTGGGAGGCTGAGGCAAGAGAATTGCTTAAGCTCAAGAGTTTGAGGTTGCTGTGAGCTATGATGCCACAGCACTCTACCAAGGGTGACTTAGTCAGACTCTGCCTCAAAAAAAAAAAAAAAATTACATTAGCTTCAAAAATGAATTGGGATGGAAAAATATGCTTTTTATGTATTTTTTTCACATTCTGGAAGAGATTATTTAAGACCAATGTTATTTATTCTTTACATTTTTAAAGGAATTCATTGGTAATGCCATCTGGGCCTCAAGTTCTCTTTTGGAAAAAGTCTTTAGTTATAGACTCAATTTCTTTGAGTTACATGAATATTCAGATTTTTTTATGTTTTAAAGGAAATGTCCATTTATTTTTTTCACATTTATTGACAAAAGTCCATTTAAAAAAAAAATGATACCTTTCTATCTCTTTAATGTGTATTGTACTGGTAATGATGCCCTCCTTTCCATTCTTAACATTGATTATTTGTTTCTTTTCACTTTTTATTCATTAATTAGTCTTTCAGGTGGTTTTTCATTTTCATTGTTTTTTTTCAGGCAAGCACCTTTTGTCTTTGCTGGGCCTCTTTTTTTATTTAGCCAACCTCTGAGTTTATATTTATTACTTTGTTAGATTTTAAATTTTCTTTATTTTACTATTTCAAACATAAAATTAAATCATAACTTTATATCCTTTCTTCTTTTCAAAGATATTCATCTAAGACTATAAATTTCACTCTAATAATGGCTCTGTTGTATCTGAGAAGTTTCGGTTTGCCATATTTTCATTTTCATGTAGTGCAGGATACTTTCTAAGTTGGGATTTCTTCTTTGAGCCATGGTTTATTCAGAAGTTATTTGCCTGATTTCCAAATCAAAGTGATTTTCTAGTTATCGGTTTTATTCATGATTTCTAACTTCATCAAACTGTGGTCTAAGAATATATTCTGAAGTGAATCACTTGAAATTGGTTGAGATTTGCTTCATGGCCCATTCTCCAGAAAATTTTGTTTAGTTTCAATGTACATTTCAAAAAAAATTACAATTTTTGTTCTTTTGGGTGTTAGGGGTTTGTTATTTTTCATTTAGGTTAAGTTTGTTAATCATTTTTAAAAATCTTATGTACCTTTGTTGATTTTTGATGGCCTTTACTATCAGTTACAGCTATGAGATTCCAAATTCTGTTATTGCATATTTCAGAATAGAAATATATTCATATATTCTAGTTCTAGAATATCTATTTGTTCATTTTATGGATCCTTGTATTATGTGAAAATTTCCATTATATATATTTTCTTTTTTAATTAAATCGTAGCTGTGTACATTAATGCAATCGTGGGGTACAATGTGCTGGTTTTACATACAATTTGAAATGCTTTCATCAAACTGGTCAACATAGCCTTCACAGCATTTTCTTAGTTATTGTGTTAAGACATTTATATTCTACACCTAGTAAATTTCACATTACCCTTGTAAGATGCACTGTAGGTGTGGTCCCACCAATTACTCTCCCTCCACCCATCCTCCCCCTTCCCCTCCCCTCCCTCTCCCCTTTCCTCTTCTTCTTCTTTTTCTTTTTTTTTTTTTTTTTGAGACAGAGCCTCAAGCTATCTTCCTAGGTAGAGTGTCATGGCATCACAGCTCACAGCAACCTCCAACTCCTGGGCCCAAGCGAGTCTCCTGCCTCAGCCTCCCAAGTATCTGGGACTACAGGCGCCCGCCAGAACGCCCAGCCATTTTTTTGGTGCAGCCATGAATGTTGTTTTGGCGGGCCTGGGCTCGGTTCGAACCCGCCACCTTAGGTGTCTGTGGCTGGCACCTTAGCCGCTTGAGCCACAGGCGCTGAGCCCCCTTTCCCCTTCTTCTTGGGCTATAATTGGGTTTTAGCTTTCATAAGAAAGCTGTAAATTGGTTTCATAGTAAGACTGAGTACATTGAATAGTTTTTCTTCCATTCTTGAGATACTTTGCTAAGAAGAATGTGTTCCAGCTCCATCCATGTATTTGAAATAATTAGAAACTAATGGGAAGTTGCAAAAATGGTACATAGAACCCTATGAACTCTTAACTAGATTCTCTGATTCTCCCAGTAGAAGTTCTGATGTGACTGTGGTATAATATTTAGTAGACCACGGATTTCAGTAACATTATTGAACTGCAGTCATATAAGCATGGTTTTACATGCACTCATTTTTGTGTGTACACTTGTCTGAGTGTTTGTGTGTGTAGTTCTATATAATTTAATCCCATGTATAGTTTTTTGCAACCACCATCACAATCAAAATACAGAACTACTTAATCTCCATAAATAACCCCCCCCATTTTCCTATTTCTTTCCTTGAAACCATTAATGTGTTCTCCATCCCTATAATTTTGTCAGTTCAGTAAGATTATACAAATGTAATTATATACTATATGACCTTTTTGAAATGGACTTTTAAAAAATTAACAGACTTTATATTTTAAAGTAGTTTGAGGCTTCCAGAAAAATTGAGCAGCAAGTACAGAAGGTCCCTGTATGTCCTTTCCCCACTTCCTTCCCAGTTTTCCCTGTTATTAATCCCTTGCATTAGCGTGGTATATGTGTTACTATTAATGAGCCAATATTTAGCACAGTGCTAACTAAAATACATAGTTTTCATTAAGGTTCTCTCTTTGTTTTGACAAATGTATATTATGACATAGCTGCCATTACAGTGTCCGTCATCACAGAAGAGATTCAGTGCCCGAAAACTTCCCTTTGCTCCACCTATTCGGCCCTCCCTCTTTTCTCCCAAACCTTTCACAATCACTGATCTCTTTATTCTTTATATAATCTTTTCCAGAATGTCATATAATAAGAAACATGTAACACAGAGCCTTTTCATACTGATTTCTTACACTTCGCAATAGGTGCAGGGTCTGCTGAGCAGATGGATGACAGATTTTCCAAGTCCAGCTTCTACAGTTCGAGCAGTGGTGTTTGCACGACATATTGTCGAGTGTTGTCTTGCAAGAAGATTGGCCTGTCTTTATTGAGCAATCTTGGCTGCTTAATCACAAGCATCCTCATCATATCATCCAACTGGTTGCAGTAGATATCTGCTGTAATTGATCGATTACATTTCGTACAGCTGTAGTGGATAGTACCAGCCCTGAAATATCGAACAGACACCATTAGCTTTCTTTGATGAATACTCAAGTCTGAACTGTGTTTTGGCACTTCATTTTTATCCAACCATTGTGTCAAATGCTTGTGATTGTCAGAAAAAATCCATTTTTCAACACATGCAGCAATACAGTGTAGAAATGGTTTGCTTTTATGTTATGACAGCAAAGTAAGGGAAGCTTTGAGATGATTTCTCTTCTGATGGTCACTGAATGCATGCAGAACCCATCTGTCCAGCTTCTTTACTTTGCTGATTTTTTTTTCAAATGGTCCAATGTTGTTGGAATAGTAACTTCAACCTGTGTTGCTGGTTCACACATAGTTTCTGGTGGATTGGCTTCCATGACAGCTATCAGCTCATCATTATCCACTTTGGTCTCAGGTCAACCTTGTGGCTCATTTTTAAAATTTAAGTGATCCGAATGGAACCCCTCAAACCGTTGACATACTATTGATATTTTGAGCTGTTTGTGCTGCACTGGCTCCATAATGGAACTCATATTCAAAATTAACGAGAGTTTTTGACTTATCCGTGGTTTCACAAAAATTGTTCTAAACAGTTGAAAGATAATCACAACCCAAAACATGTGCTTGAAAGAATAAGGATACACCTTCACAATAAAGTAAAACGAGAAAAGCCAAAGGGAAACGTTGGGCAAATCAGTTGTCAGTCTGGTACTTAAGGAAATCAGACATTTCATACTTAATAACTTTGTAACTTAATATGTCATACTTGGTAATAAACATCCCTGCCTTTCCTGCTTTCCCCGGGGAAAAGGTTTTGGAATTGAGACTCCCCACTTGACCTCTGCCGCTGCCTTGTTCACAGAGGGCTGCCTGCACTACTGGATGGAGCAGGGCCTTTGGTCGTTTATTGGCCTCCTGTTCAAATATCTGTGGTGTTTGGGTAGAGTAGGGCAGGTCTTCGCAATAATGTTTCTGTCCTACTGAGCTGTCCCTTTCCAGGTCTTGGTGGTTCTTACTTGAAGGCTTTTTTTAGCTTCTAGTTTGGGATTTGGGGGAGGTATCAAGAAAATGCAGCAAACTCCCTGCCGGGTTGTTCCTCAAAACCCAAGATCCCTAAGTCACTTCACATTTTTCTTTTCTTCTGTCCGTGTCCTTTACCAGTTTCTGTTGTTTTGTGTCTAGAGTTTTAACTGTGATGACTTGAAAGGAATAGGGAGAAATGAGGCTATATCATGTTCTCTGGAGCTTAAGTCCTGGTAACTTTGTTGTTGTTGTTGTTGTTGTTTTAGAGACAGAGTCTCACTTTATTGCCCTTGGTAGAGTGTGGTGACATCACAGCTCACAGCAACCTCCAACTCCTGGGCTCAAGCAGTTCTCTTACCTCAGCCTCCCAAGAAGCGGGGACTACAGGCGCCCACCACAATGCCCAGCTCTTTTTTTTTGTTACAGTTGGGGGGTTCTGGGTTTGAAGCTGCCACCCTCGGTATAGGAGGCCGGTGCCCTACTCACTGAGCCACAGGTGCCCCCCTAACTTTTTTTTTTTTTTTTGCAGTTTTTGGCCTGGGCCAGGTTGAGCCGCCACCCCCGGCATATGGGGCCGGCGCCCTACTCCTTTGAGGCACAGGCGCCGCCGCCCTGTCCCGTTAATTTTTTTAAAGCAGCTGTTAACTCCCCTTTCTGCCAAGCAGTTGGAGGGAAAGTAGATCACGCTGATCCGATGAGGAACCGAGACCCTGTGCGCGGAGGTTTGGTTGTAAGGCGCCGTGGCCGTTCTGCCCGCACCCCCCTTGCTCTCCGCAGTCCTTGGCGTCGCAGCGGAGAGCCTGGGGGTGCCGGGGCCGCTCCCTGGCTGGGCCCCGGCCGGCCGTTAGCGTCTGCCCCGCTGCGGTGCTCTAGTCCCTAAACGCCTCCCGCTCTGCTACGTTCTCCCAGATCTGCCTTTTCAAAACCTGAGTTAGGGAAAGCCCTGAACTTTGATTTTTGTTTCACCATTTCCGTGAGACTATGGAAAGCTGTGCTTAGCCGCTTTATCTCTTAGTAAAGACAAAAGAGTTTGGGGCTTAACTCTTAGCTTGAATCCTGAAAGGGGTTAAAGTATAGTAGGTCAGGTCCCCTTAGACGGTTCCCTTTCACTCCAGGATCTTGGCCCCTCCAATGCTGTTTGCTTTGGTAGCTCTCTGGTGAAATAAAACGCAGTCATAACCATTTCTGGTTAATATGCATTTTCGTTTTTAAACATTCTCTAATAAATTTAATAAACATTCTTTGTTGCTCATTAAAAAAATGCACACATACATTTTACCAAAGTTTTCTGGATTTTCTTGTGAATGACTTGTTCTGTTTTAAAAGTTGTCCAACACAGCCATAAGGAGAAATTCTTAGTTAAGTTTTTTTTGTTTTTTTTTTTTGAGACAAAGTCTTACTTTATCACCCTTGGTAGAGTGTTGTGGCATCACAGCTCACAGCAACCTGCAGGTCTTGGGCTTAGGTGATTCTCTCGCCTTGGCCTCCCGAGTAGCTGGGACTACAGGCATCCGCCACAACGCCGGCTACTTTTTGTTGCAGTTTGGCCGGGCCGTGTTTCAACCCACCACCCTCGGTATATGGGGCCAGCGCCCTACTCCCTGAGCCACAGGCGCTGCCCAGGTAAAGTTTTAGAATTTTCTTCAAAGAGATTTTTTTTTGGCGTGTATATGTAAATATATGAAAGAGAGAGAGAGAGAGAAAGCGAGAAATTGAGAGCGCACTCAATTTTTATAGTTTTCTAATTTGGTTGCAGATATTTATGCAAAATATATAGAGAAGTTCATATTTCATTTTAAAAGTATTCCTTTGTTAAGACAAGGTGTTTCTTTTAACAGGTATACACATTAACTTTTGTAAAATCATTCATCTGCTTTGCTCTTATATTAAAAAACATTTCAAATTTTTGCTAAAATGCAACCTCCTTTGTTCACTTTGTCTTTTTTGTATAGCTGAAAGTCACTAGCAGAGTAGATTTTTTTGTATCTGTATCATCATTGTTGGCATAGTGTCTATCACATGCTACGTAGTCAATAATTTTTATGTCATAAATTATCTCATCAACATTTTATCATGCTGTTTGCCTGTCCACATTCCTTGTATTCCTTTCTTTTTTTTCTTTTTTTGCAGCTTTTGGCTGGGGCTGGGTTTGGACCCACCACCTCTGGCATATGGGGCCGGCACTCTACTCCTTTGAGCCACAGGTGCCACCCACCTTGTATTTCTTTCTTACTGCGCCAGAATTGGTGGGCGTAAAGTTTTCTAATTCTAAGCAAAGCTTGGATCTGGGGAAAGGAAGGTAACTAAAGATCCAGTGCCGCTTAGGCTCCTACTTCATTCTTAGTTGATTTCTTGGAATTATAGAACATCAGAATTGAAAGTTGAGCTCTCATTTAGCCCAACTATTCATCTAAGAAACCTGAGGCCCAATAGAGGAAGTAAAGTGCTCCAGCCTCTGAGCTAATATAAGATATGCTCCATAAATGTGTCTGTGTAGCAAAAAGAGATGACATCATAAAAACATAATCCTGTGTTTACTATGTGATAATGGCCATGAATTTCCTACTGTCCTTTGCCACCTCAACTTTTGGACAGTCTACAAGGGCTGGGTAGAGGTCAGCTTTGACTTAATGAGTTGTCACAATTCTGCGGAAGAGAGAAAAGAGGCTTTCTCCTGTCAATTTCTGGAATTGGTTCAATTCCAGAACTTTCTGCCTTTGTTCACTATTTATCCAGATATAAGCGATATTCCTTCTGGAGATCCTGTACTATTGTGTTTCTTAATTTGGACACACAAAAGGAACCTGAGATTGTTGAATTTTGAAATAAAGCTGAATTGTGGAGCTGTTGAGAGGAGTATGTGAATGAGCTGAAGAAGCAGGAAGCAGAGAGGATTAATTGCTTTGCTGAAATCAGAACATTCTAGGTTTAAGAACAACATGGTTTTTGTTCTTAAGACAGCTACATAAAGACAGCTACATCAGATTCCTAAATTCCTTTGTGCTGATTTCTACATGGCCTTATCCAAATCTCTCTATCCTATAGTCTCTTATTGCTTTCCTAGAATGAGATCCAAGCACACCCATTGTGCAATTATATTTCTTGCAAATACTCAAGATTCATTCCCAGAGCATGGGTCAGCACTGTGTTAAGGCATCAAGCGATAACTTGACCAAAAAGTATTTCTCCCACTCCTAATAGTATAACTGAATTCTTCCCAACATAGTAACCTGTTCCAGAGGTATTCACATTTTAAACACACTGTGGAAATAACACTTGAACTAGAGTCAGATGTTTGGGGATAAGTCCCATATTGACACTTACTGGTTTATGAGCACGTAAAAACATCTTTATGTTTTATAACCTTATATATGATATAGATTGAAAAATTCTTGCCCTCCTTACCTATTAGGATTGAGATAAAGATATAATTTGATAATGAATGGCAAAATACATCATAAATGTACAGAGAGAATTTATTATTGTTGCAAAATCATTTTTGACCATTTATTGGGGGTCCGTTAAATGCTGTGTATGCTAATCAATTCATATGCAAGTATGTAATACTCATTACATCATCACACAATCCAAAAGAAATTTCTATTATCCTACTCCTCTTAGAGATAAAGAAACTAAATGTATTAGCTTTCTATTGTTGATGTAACAAACTACCACAAATGTAGCAATTTAAATCCATATACTTTTTTAGTCTCACTACTCCATACACCAGAAGTCTGACTGGCTGAGCTAGGTTCTCTTCTTAACAAGTCTATAAGGCCAAAGTCAAAATATTTTCAGGCCTGTTTTTTTTTTTTTTTTCTGCTAGTTCTGGGGATGAATTGGTTTCCAAGGTCAGTCAGGATGTTGAAAGATTTCGATTTCATGTGGTTGTTAAACTGAGGTCCCTTTTTCCGTGCTGGTTGTTAGCCAGCGTTTCCTCTGCTTTTGGAAGCCACCTACTTTCCTTAGCTCATGGATCCCTTCATCTTCAAAGGCAGCAACAGAGGACTGAGGTCCTGTCATGCTTTGAGTCTCTCCAGCTTCTTCTGCTGCCTCATCTCCCAGACCTCCTATTCTGCCTAATTTTTCCACTTTTAAGGGCCTGTGCAATTACCTTGGGCCTACCTGGATAATCAGGATAATGTCTCTATTTTATAGTCAGTTGATCCTCAACTAATTCCATCTCCAAAGTCTCTTTGGCTATGAAGTATTAACATATTCACAGGCATAATGCTAGTGGACAAAGATTGTGCGGACCAAAATCTTACTTCCACATTGACAGCCACTTTTGTGAAATTTGAATGTCTATGTTCTTAACCAAATAATTAACACATTAATAAGATATAAATTGATAAATAAGAGAAAATTTTGTGTACATTTCAAAGTGATATGTGTGTGTGTGTGTGTGTGTGTGTGTGTACATCTTCTTTGCTGAAGGATGTACATCCTCTCTGTTATCCATTTTAGCTCTTCAATGAAAAGACCAGTTCCTACTGCAGAAAGTAGTGGTGGGCTATCCAATGATGTTTTATCAAATAAATAAACCACCAGAGTTCCCTTAGGTTATAGACCTAGGGAGCCTTAAAAGAGCTTCAAAGCTATTCTCATTCCTGTTTTTCTATCTTCTAGTTATTGCAGAATTGCCTCACTGCCTGACTCCAATTCATGTTCTATTTCCCTGCATCAATTTTGCTTCCAATCTTTAGTTTTACCCTTTTGGAGCCCAGTCTGCACCTAGCAACCAGAATGCTTTTTCTAATATGCAAATGTGCTTGTGTGACAACACTTTCAGTGGTTTCTCTTTGCTCTAAAAATCAAACCTAAACTAAAGTGGCTCACAAGACCACACATCAACTGTTCCCGCTTACCTCTCTGGCCTTATTTCTATCCATTATCCTTGTCTCTCTCTTTGCTTCAGAAGAACTGAAGCAATTTCACATTTTCTAGCACAGCATGACCACTTGCCCATTCTGGTGTCCATATGTGGTAGAATATTCTTCTTTCTTTCTTTTTTTTTTTTTT
>NW_003852585.1:712101-715757 GCF_000181295.1 Otolemur garnettii
TAGAGATGGGGTCTCACTCTTACTCAGGCTGGTCTCAAACTCCTGGCCCCAAGCAATCCTCACACCTTGGCCTCTCAGAGCTCTGAGATTAAAGGCATGAGCCATTGCACCCAGGCTCTTCTCTTTCTTTTTAATCTCAGCTTCACCAGTTTGTACTAATCATTCAAATCTCAGTTCAAATGTCACTTCCTGCATTCACAGAGTCATATTTTATTACAATTCCCACTTCTCTCACTAAACTAATGACTTCTTGAAGTTGAGCATCCTGCCCATTTTGTTGAATGTTGCTTTGTTGGGACTTAGTACAGTTTTAAAATATTTCCTCAGAATGTGAGCAAATGAATCAAACCTGCTTGTTTGAGCGTTTTCTCCCGTAGTCAGAGTGACTGTAATGGCACACCTTATTATCTCAAGATAACTTCTAAGAATTAGGATTGGAGTTAATCTTGCATAATCTGTCTCTTGGCTCAGAACGGGGGAATCTGAGTGGTCTTTACTTCACCCACTGAAAGCTTTTTTAGTTGTTTTGAAGTTATGAATTATGAATAAAGGTGCTATAAATATCTGTGTGCTGGATTTTGTGTGGACATAAGTTTTCAACTCATTTTGATAAATACCAAGAAGTGCAATTACTAGGTTATATGTTAATAGTTTGTTTAGTTTTCTAAGAAAGCACCAAACTGTCTTTTAAAGTGGCTGTACCTCTTTGTACTCATTTTAGAAATAAATAAGAGTTCTTGTTATTCCATATTCTTGCTGGTATTCGGTATTGTCACAAAATATCTTTTATTTTAGTAAGCCCTCTTGGGAACTGGGCTATTACCTGAGAGGTTGGTTCTCCCTAAGCCAATGATCAAATCTTTATGTCTTCTGAGACATTGAAGGGATTTTCTCTCTTGAAGGATGAGTCCATTTTGATAAATCATGACTGTCCCAGGTACATCTTAAAGGCACATTCCTACACCATGATTATTAATTTGATTTTTTCTGTGTTCCTTAGGGTTACCATCTGATCCCCTTCCATTCTTTGTTATTCTGGAGGAAATTCATTTATTTACTGGTCTGTGTAATGTCAAACTTGGTGTTTTCCCATATTGACATTATGTATGTTTTAGAATTTAGTATTTGTGTAAGTACAGACATCATGAGCAAATGAAACTTGAATTGTTTCAACACTTCTGTATACTTTTTGTCTTCATAAAAGGAGAAAAATGTATCTCTTTTTGGGAAGCTTTTTTTTTTTTCCTCTACCGTTTATTGATTGTTTCCTAGCAGCCACAGATGGGTAGCTGGGTGGCAATAACAAAGAGATCATACCTTGTTTAGAACAAATGACGTGAACCAACATTGTCCTCCTCCTTAAAACCACAGCTACGGGGAAGAGCTAAAAAATGGCGAGGTTAGAAGGTATTTACATTACAGCAGTCATCTTGAGGGCCTGCTCTGTCACCTGGAGCAACGGACCAGTGGTTCTGAAGTATCCTTTGTGGGCCTGGCCCCTGGAACAGAACAGGGGTTTGGAACTATAAAAGGTGGAAAAGATCCAACTGGAAGATAAAGACCCAGCCACATGATTCCTCTGGCTTTGCTCAGAGCCGAAGTCATTTAAACAAGACTTATAAGTACTTGGGAATCATTTTTTTTTCAGCGTACAGCAGATTTGAGGCCAATAGGAAGGAAGGCTACAGTTGTGGCTAGAAGCAGACGTGAAAGGTAATTTTCTTATCTTGAGGGAAGTGATTACAACTAAACTGATTCTGCGACTGCAGAATGGGCTGGGCCATTGCTGATAGTCAGGGCAGACTTACAGGGTATCCAATGTGACAGCACGGGGTTTGATGACAGAGTAATGACGCTGTTGATGACACACATCTTTCACCCTGAGATAGACACTTTATAAACAGTATGTTATTTAATCCTAACAACACTGTAAGGGGACTGCTACTCCCAATTCCTGAATGAGGAAAATGGTGTTCTGAGAAGTTAGAGAATGATTTAAGAAAGAAGAGGAATTTATCCTTTTTTTGCATAAGTACATAAAAGGGAAAAGAAAAAGTAGGCAAAGCTGAGTCCATTTTCGAAAGGTCAATGACAAAATCATAGGTGTGTCATTTATGATTTTTCTCAATATTATTGAATGACTGAATATGAATTTTTTCCCCTTTGGAATACGAATACTCTGGATTAAAGGGTAATTTGAGAGTGTGGTACTAAGTATGGTTTGCTTCTTTGCCTAGATCTAGAGGTTTGATATGACCAAGAGCGTTTTCTACCTGAAGTATGGTCTCTCTCCTGTGGCTTCTGCCTTGCGTAGAATAGCATATGCAGGATATTCTAAAAATGAAAGAGGATTTTGTTTGTTTAGACATCATGTTGTAGAAAAATCTTAAACAGTCATAGACAGGTTGGCCATAGGTCTAGGATAGTCCTGACTTTGTACCTGTTATCTTGGCACAATTATCATTAAAGTTCCTTTTTTTCCCCCAAAGTGTCTAAGTTTTGGCCACCATCACCTGAGCCATGGAGAGTGTGCTTTTTTCTGATGGGCCATCACTGATAGAGACTGATCTGCCTCCATTCCTCAGGGCGCTTCCCTGGGCCCAGCTTCTGTAGTGATTGTATATTTTGATTCTTGGGGTCACCTGTGCCTACACCATGGGCACTGGCTCATGCACAAAAGCTGTTTTAACATGATGTACTATGGGTGTCTTTTGAAAGACCTAGGTCCCCTGTTCATGTACCTTTCTTTCTTCTTTCTTTCTTTCTTCTTCTTTTTTTTTTTTTTTAAATATGTCTTAGTTGTCTACTTCCACTTAAGGACTACATGTTCCAATGCCATGGTTGTTTGCTTTTGTATTATGGCTCTATATATGGAATGTAGACTTAGGGTCATGTGTCATGGCTTTATGATTATAATATGCTGTGGTCTTTGCTTCCTGCTTCATTTACCTTCTGCTCTTTTCCCATGGCTATCATTGTCGGTAACTTTACTTTGCCTGCATCATGGGCATCAAAACAAACAACTGTCGTGTTTGCTTATGGAACATGGTCAGCTGCTAATACTTTATAGCCATTTGAGCATTCACTACTCCTGAGCCATGGGTACCCACTTCAGCACCATCGTCATCATCTGAGCATGTGCTGAGGTTCATGTGTCGTGGCAGTGGTATACTGTACTGAATCATGCTGTAAGTTCCTGTACCTTGGTCATCATAGCTCGTACCATGATTATCCTGGCATAAACCATAGGCATCTTCTCAAGTATTTCCCTTTGCCATTCTAATACAATTCTCTGCACATCCAAGCAAGCACCATGGCCTGATGCCCCTGAATTATAAGTATCTGCCTCTATATAAGTGCTTATGCACATAAACCTGAACCACAGTTATTTTGCCATATATCAGTTTTGAGACTATGTTAGTTATGTCTTATAAGGACACCAGTGATTGGATTGGGGGCCTACCCTAATCCAGTAAGACCTCATCTTAACTTGATTATATCTCCAAAGCCTCTGTTACCATAGAAGGTAACATCCACAGATACTGAGGGTTAGAACTTCAACATCTCATTTTTGGGGGGGGGCACAATTTAGTCCATAATGACATCTATACTTGAAGACATTTGCCCTTGTATTATGGCCTTTATTTTTTTTTTTT
>NW_003852585.1:718732-759203 GCF_000181295.1 Otolemur garnettii
CTGCTCTAATTTTGGTTATTTCTTTTCTTCTGCTGGGTCTTGGATTGGAATGTTCTTCCTTTTCCAGTTGCTTAAGATGTCCCATTAAGTTGTTGACTTCCTCTCTTTCTGTTATTATGGCCTTTAAACTTTGCATGTGCTCATCTGAGTAAGTACCACAGTTTGGCTTGAACTGTGATTGTCTACCTCCGATGTCATTGTTGTATTGGCTCAGATGTCTGTCACGTCTGTCTCCTACTTCAACATCACTCTTTTCTGCTTTTTTTTTTAATTCACCATTATTCTATTATTTTTTTTAAGTTCAATATACAAATATCCGTGGTATACCATTAACAATTAGAGAATTAAAGTTAATATAACAATGCAAAATATGAAATACATAGAAATGATTCTTCAGAAATATATAGTATTTCTACATGAAAAACTTCTAGTTATTATTGAAAATATAAAAAGATGCGTGTCTGTATATATTGCAAAATTGTTATTAATGGTTTTTTTGTTTAAGTATTTCCTCTATTATAACTCGAGTTACTGTCTTTTCTCTTCTACAATGTCCAGATGTTGTATTTTGGATATTTTTTTGTAACATGTCTTGTATCGTTATTCATACCTCGCATTTTGGGGTGTCCACTCGTGAATCATGGTAAGATGCTCTAATGTAAGAGGTGGCTATTCATGTACTATAACCTTCTGATCCTAAGACATGGGTCTTATTTGGCACTCTTGCCATCTTATTCTTAACTGATTCTATGGTGTGGATATTGGATAGTGACATGCATCTGAACACACATCACTCCTGTAGGATCTCCAGCTGTTTTTCATTGTTTGTGTTTACTCATTGACTGTGACTGTGCATGCATGATGGATATCACTCGCCCATATTCACACACTCATGAGTGTCTGAAAAATAAACATCATGTTGTTCTGTGTGGAGAATGGCTTCTATAACATGGATATCAGTTCTTGATTGTGGTCATTAGCTACTGCCCAATGGGCGTTTTCTCCATATTTGCTCTCTGCTCCCATACTCTGGTATACTAACTGCATCATAGCGGGGAGCTCATATAATAGGATAAATTGAGTGTATATCAGGCCCAAACATAAATGCTGTGTAGTCATTCACCACGGTTATTTTTGATAAGGCAATATGTCCATATGAGTCTCCTGTTGTACTATTGTCATCTTCTCTCAGACCAAAATCATTTATTGCTTACATGGTTATTTTTCATTACATACCATGTCCACTTAAGAAACACACCATAGTTTATTTGTACCATGTCCATCTGCACCTACGTTATAATTGAGAGCCTATGTCCTCTCGATGTGCAGTTCTATATCACAAACACATCTTCAAACATGATTTTGGGGGCCTTCATAGTCATCTGGGTATTCTGCAGCATTTTAATACACTCTTGGCACCAATGCCATACATTTTTACATTCCTGTGTATTTTTTTATTACCTAAGTAGTTTTCACTCTGTGATTCTTTTCTGAGATACTATACGTATCTCAATTTGCATGATTATCTAAATATCAATAAGGAATTCCTGCTCGTACACTGTGTTTGAAGTTCTAATATGAATTTCCACTTAAACAACATGCTTGTGTCAGAACAGTCATTGTGTACTCTTGTACAGGGAACGAATATTTCATACCATGTGTATTTGTTTCTACATTGTGGGTTTTGCTATTGCAGTGAACTTTCTCTCTCCTTTGACATCACTGCCTCCCCCATAACCTGGTATCAGCTCGTGTTGCAGGATCTTCTATGTGTGCATCGTGGTCAAATGCTCAGACTCCTGTGGTGGCTGCTTATGCACCACGGATGTTTGAGCATGTGCTATGGTGTCTACTTTTGCAACATTGCCATCTGCTTCTGGAGCAAAGCCACTCATTTCTCTGTTTTAAAATTTGGTATCGTGTCTGTCAGAAGAATCACAGCATATTGTTGTTTATTGTCATATTGAAAAGAATGGATAGGAGAGCTTGAATGACTGCATTTAAATCCTGGATTCTCCACTTGTAGCTGTGAGATCTTAGACACATCAATACATGTCTCCATGTTTCAGGTTCCTGCAAGATGACAAAAACAACAAGTCACAGGGTTGTTGTACCTAAATGTACCATCATAGGATCATATAAGTTATTATACATAAAATACTTGAAGCACTGCCTGGCATTTAGTAAGATATATGTGATGATGATGATGGTGATGCTGATGATACTGTGCCCTATGATTCTGTGTCATAATTGTCAGCTCAGATTGTGGAGTTGTCTAAGTGTGCATTGTGATCACATGCTGGTTCTTGCAATAGTGTTTAAAGCACCATGATATGAGTGTGTATTCTATTAGCTATGGCACTGTTACTTCCTGCTGTTCTATTGTCATTATCTTCTCTAATATCCTAGTTATATGCTGCTATATTATAGTCACTGGCTTGTTTCCTTGGGATGTCTGGGTATATACATCATAGTTAAATGCTCCACTGTGAGCGGTCTGCGTATGTACCATGGTATTTCCTCTAGCATCATTTTCATATGCTGCTGGCCTAAAGAAGACTCATTCATGTATTATGTTTTCTTTATTCATATGTCCTGTCCACCTGGTCATATTCGTCATTGTGTTATTTGCTCTTGTATCACACGCACCTGCTTTTGTATTATAGGTTTTTGCTCATGCACCATGGTTGTCTGAGCATGCAGCATGCTTGTCTGCTCATACCCCATGGTTTCTGGGCAGGAACCTTCATTGCCTACTGCTCTATAAGGAAATGGTATTTTAAGCACAGTATATATCCGTTTGTTTTTTTTATGGTATCTACTCATATTCCATGGCACTCTACACCCGGCCTTTTCCTGAACTGTGTCTATCTGTTCCAAAATGATAGATGTAATCTCATGTCACAGGGCTGTCTAATTGTTCATCACAGTCAAACACTTAAATGCCTATGATTGATTGTCATGCACCATGGTTGCTTCAGCATATGCCATGATTTAACCTGTTTCTTCTTTGGCACCTGTTCTAAATAGAATTGTGATTTTTAATCACCAACCATATGCATTTTAGCAATCATAGTATCATGTCTACCTACTCCTGTATTGTTACTTTCAGCTCATGTCATAGAATTGCATTGGTAAGCATCATAGTGAAACACTCAGATCCTAGTTATGGTTGTTCATGTAACATGGTTGTCTGAACATGTGGTGTCTGGTCTCCTTTGGCATACCTGACACCTACTCACGGACAAACCTATGTACTCCTGTGCTGTGGTGCTTTTGTAAGGCACAGTATCTATTTTAGTGAACATCATTACATGCTTTGCTTCTCAGAATATATACCATATCTCTGTGTTACTTTGGCATGACCACCATTCAGAGTATAGACTGTTTTGTATACTTTTGTACATCAGAATCAAATGGTGAAACATCACTGATGACTTTCACCAATTGTTGTCTGAATATGCACCTTGTCGTTTCTCTATGCACCTTCGCCACCGGTAGGGGAAATATGTGTCCATATATTGAAAAGTTTTAATCTTGTACCTTATCCATCTGTGAGCTAGCCACTCATTATTATTTTTTATCCTACCATATCTCTTGGCTTTAAGTGGATTTCAGCTCATTTTTCATGATTATATGAATGTGTATAATGCATTCTGTTATTTTACTATGAAGTTTTACTGTGATCTTCTGCTCATTCATAATGATTATGTGAAAATGTACCATCATTGTCTGTTTTGTATTAAAATGAAATTTTCTATACCATGAATGTCATTTTGTGCACCATGATTATTTGTTACTTCAACGTGTTTGCCTCCTCCTTCGTCCTCGGTACCTACTCCTATATTGGATGTCAGCTTATGTTGCCGAACCTGAGTGTGCATCGTGGTCAAATGCTCAGACTCCTGTGGTGGCTGCTCATGCACCACGGATGTTTGAGCATGTGCTACGGTGTCTACTTTTGCTACATTGCCGTCTACTTCTGGACCAAAGACATTTGTTCCTGTGCTCTGTGTTTTTAATCTTGAACCACATCTATTTGAGGAAGCATGACACCATCAATGTATATGCACAGTGTTGACTTAGAAGCCAGACTGCTTGGATTTAAATCCTAGGAGCTTTATATTATTGAGCAAGTAATTTCATCCTTCTGTGTCCCTGTTTTTCAACTATAAAATAAATGGTAACAGTACCTACCTCATAAGGTTGTTGTGAGGACTCAGTCTGAAATGTAGAATACTGTGATTAGTGTCTGACACATGGTAAATGCTAAGTATATGCTGATATTGCTAAGTTATGTATATTTTGTCTTTGTTCTTCATCATAATTGTCAGCTTGCATTCTGAGATTTGCCATGCACCTCAGTCACATGCTAAATTACTGCTGGTGGATGTCCCTTCAACACAATCATCTGATGTCATGTCTTGGTTTTCTCCTTTTGCACTGATTTTTCTTTGCAACTTATTCCATTAGCAAAGACAGTCATTGCTGTGTTGTGTTTCATTACTCTTCAAGTCTCCTTAAGCAAGAATAGCATGATAGTTGACTACTGTACCATTTCTACCTGTACCCATATCGTAATTGAGAGCTCATCTTTAAAGGTATATTGATGTGCATCACCGTCAAGTATTCAAACATCAGTGCTCGTTTTCCTTGCATGTGTTCATTTCAGTATATGTCATAGTGTCTCCCACCGTTACCATCTGCGCCTAGAGTCTAGGGCCTAGACCAAGGTATTACTTCCTGTATGTGGCCTTTTGATTATGTATTGTGATCATCTGTGCAATTTCACTATGGAGTTGTTTTCTTTGTGCCTTATGTGTCTTATCTTACATGTAGCTTATTGGCTAATTCTCCATAGTAGAGTGAGCATACATGAAGAATTTCTGTTCATATATTGTGTTTGGGGTTGACTTCTACTCATACACTATGACTGTGAAAGTATAGTTATTGTCTGCTCCTAAACTGGGAATAATAGAATGAAATCTGTATTATGAATAACAGTTTATTAAGTTTTACAGCAGTGTGTTGGCCTATGCCTCTATCGTCCTGGATGTCAGCTCATATTGTAGGATCATCTGAGTATGCCTGTGATCAAATGTTCTGACTACTGTTAGGGTTGCTCAGGCACAGTGGGTATTTGGCAATGGACTATGTATTTAACTTATGTGACAGGAATCACTGTATCAGTAGTACAGCCATTAATTCCTCTACTATGTATGTGTTTTCAGAATTTTCTACCATGTCCATTAGAGATAGCACAGAATCACTGATGCAGAGTGAAGTTAGACTGCCTGATATATTATAAAAATCAGTTCTTTCTGCCTTAGTTTCCTTATCCCTTAAATAATAGTAATAATAATATCTACCTCATATACTTGTGAGAGCAAACAAGTGCTTGGTTCCTGGCATACAATAAGTACTAAATGGGTATAAATTATTATATTATTATTATACTAGGTCTGTTTTTTCTTTTTTGTCTATCATCACAGGCTGTGTTCTAAGATTGTCTTGGTGTGAAGTACAGTCAAATGCTTAAGCACTGGTGGTGGCTTTACAATGCAAAAATGTACACTGAGCATTTGCTATGATGTCATCTATTGGGTCATTGCCATCTTCGCCTGAACCATTCCATGTCATCTTATTTTAAAACTTGGAAAAATATTATATCATGCCCATCTCAGTAAGTAGTATTCTACGGCTTTCTCTATCTGCCATTTCTAATTTCTCCTGAATGTGCATTGCTATCGTTATCTAATGCGCTCACATACCATGGTTTTTTGCATGTGGCATAACTGTTGTTAAGTGTGTATACTGTTGTAATGAGATTGCTAGGTTCTATGTTACGGAAATAAGTTTTGTATCAAATTTATTTCATTTTTAACTCCCTTTTATGATTTCCCATCATCGCTGCCTGTTTCTGCATTATATCCTTTTGCTTCTGTATCCTAGCTCTCAGCACTCATTTTGAAGTAATCTGCTTGTATATTAGAAGCTCAAACACCAGTGATGTTGGTTCCTGCCCCATGGCTATTTAAGCATATATTGTGTTGCTTTCTTTTTCACTATTGGCATTTGCTTTCTCCCCCAAATCTTTGTTCCTGCATTGTACTCTTAAAATTTCATACCATATCCATGTGAACAAGTTCTAAGCCATGTCTCTCTGCACTTATAATTTTTTGGATCATTTGCCATGCTTTGCTGTCCATGCACCACATAAGTCACAGTTTTCTGAGCATGAGCTGTTATAGTTTGAACCTGTGCTGAGAGGCTATCTTCTGTACCATGGACCCTACATGAGCTTTTGTATGATTTTTTTTAGTCCTGCGCTAAGGTGTTCTTCCTCTTTATCACTGCTGTGTGCTCCTACACTGTCTTCCTGTATCATGATCACGGCTAAGAGCTCATTTTGCAGAGTTGTCTTGGTGTATTGTGATTAAATGGTGTCATGGTGTTCATGGTCTCCTTTTGCATCATTGTTATCTGTTATATTCCTTCATATATTAACTACTGTCTGCACTTGGGCCATATACACCTGTTCTTGAATCATTGCTGTATCTTCCTATATAATGCCTGTCTGCTTTGGTTGCAGGGTTTTCTGACTATGCATCATAGTCAAATTCTCAGACTCCAGTAGTCCTTCTTCCTCATGCATGGTTGTTTGGGCACGTGCCATGGAATCTATATTTGCATCAATTCCTTTAGCTTCTGGCCAAAGCCATTTTTAAACTCATGCTCTGTGTCTTTATCAAATAACTCAGTATTTGTGATTGCACCTGTACTATCTCCATTTTATTTCTGCACCATGAGTACTTTCTCCTGCTTAATGAGTTTCAATTCATATTCTGAATTTTTTGTTATGCATCATGCTCAAATTCTCCAACACCAGTGATGGTATTTATATGCTATGGCCTTCTTGATCTGTGCCAAGGTGTTCCCTTTTATACCATTACCCTCTACTGGACCAAAGCTGCTTCTTTTTGTGGTTTGTGTATGTTTAAGTCATACAACACATGTACTTCAGTAGGTGCATCATGAGTACCAGTCCTTTCTTCCTTAAGTTGTAGAGTTGTACTCATTTACTCAGGGTATCTATGCCTGAACCGTGGTTGTCTACTCCAACACTGATAATGAAGTATTATAAACATTAGATGGTTAGCTCATGTACCACATTTGCATGCTCTGGTATCACCATTCTGCTCCTTTTTCATCTCCAAATATCTGTTGTTTCTTGCCTTTCAGCGTGTGTTACACGGTTGTTTGAGTGTCCATCATAATCAATTGCTAAAACTTAAGTGGTAGTCGTTCATGCACCATGGATACTTGAGCATGTGCTAGTACAACCTTTTGCAATGTGCACCTGCTCAATGCAAAGCAAACTATTTTGTTATTTTTAATCATATGCAACCGAATGATCACCATTCTGTAGTTGTGTGGCCCAGCGTTATGACATGTCCCATGGCTGAATGACTTCATACTATTGCTGATTAACATCATGGATTCTTTTCTTTGCTATGGCCATCTACGCATTTACCCTTGCCACTTTAGTATGTGTCCTGTCTGAGTCCTGCTCAAATATTGATGTTTTCTCATACTCAGTGGTTGTCGCCTTATGCATTGTGAGCATCTGTTCACTTATGGTTCAGGTCACTCGAACATGTACAAGTTGACAATCCACAATTGGCTCTTGATTATCATTATAGACCACTAATTTATGTGGTTCCATGGTGAACCTATTACAAATGTCTATTTTGTGGTGATTTTTCATAAACAGTGCACTATGATCAGCTGGGCACTCATATTGATTATATGCTCCTGTGCCACAGTTATTCTCTGTAAGAATTTTTGGGTTAATGTCCATACTCTGTTTTCCTAGATATTGTGATCTTGGGCAAAGCAATCTGCTTAAGTGAAAACTCATCTTCCTGGGTTATATATTCTGATTTGCACAGATATTAATATATCGTGTACATTTTCCCATATGAAAAAAATGGTAAATACTTTTAAATATGGGAAATAGTTTTAAAATATAATTTTCAACTGTATAATATTCAGTTGTATCAATGATTATTATTTATTTAACATTTTCTTAATATGCACATTTAAATTATTTTTAAAATTTCACCAATATAGTCTTATAGTGTGATAAAAATTTTTAAATATAAATCTTTTTGCATCTTTGATCTTATTCTGTCCAGTAGATTCCTAGAAGTATAGTTACTGAATCAGAATATGGATTTTTTTACAAGCTTGTTATGCATGCTTCCAGAACATTGCATGGATTTATGTTTTCATTAGTTTTCATGTATCATCAACTTTACAATTTAATGCCAGGCTGTTCCCCAAAGAGATTGTACCAGTCAAATTCCTGTCTTGTCCTATCTTTAACAAAATTGTTTGACTTTTTTTTAGAAAAGCTTTTGTTCATTTGATAGGTGGAGTGGTCTCTTGTTGCTTTAATTGCATTTCTTCAATGAATCTTAAGCCTAAGATTTAAGGAAGTGTATTGATGTAATCAACATTCTGAAATTTTTAGCATTCAACTGTGCATAGGACTTATATTTTTGTATTTTAATTTAAAAATATGAAGTGCAACACACATATAGAGTTACCATATAAAGGTGAAAACTATTTTAGAATAATTGTAAGGTGAATACATGTACTACCCCTATCCAAGTCAAGATCTGTAACATTGTGGGCACTCGTGAATCCGATCACTGATCTCAACCTTTTCTTTCCTCACTGGAAGGAACCACTATCCTGATTTTTACTTTTTAAAATAACTTGATTATATGTAAAATAAAATGCAGTTTATTTTCACAGGTTTTGAATGTCATATGTATGAAATCATGCTGTCTTCTTTTGTGGCTTGCTTGTTCATTTAACATGAGGTTTGTGAGCTGTGTCCAAGCTGTTGCATGCAATTTTAGTTCATTGTATTTCATATTTGAATGGTATTGCACTGTATGAATACAATACAACTAATTTATCCATTCTGTCATACGGTGGACATTCAGTTTGTTTCTAGCTCTGTTTCTAATTACAGTCCTGCTCTAAACATTCCTTTTCTTTATTTTTTTATTTCAGTTTGGTATGAGAGTACATGCAATTAGGTTACATTGTTTGCATTTGTTAGGTAGAATCCAAGTTGCAGTTGTGCCTGTCGCTCAGGAGATGTGCCATATACCCTTACATTGTGCCTATTAGGTGGGAGCTCACCAATCCCATTCCCTCCTCCCCTCCCTCCATTCTCTCTCCTCCAGCCCCAACTTGAGTTTAATTGTGTTTTTCTCTTGTGTGGTTGTATATTTGTTCATCTACTAGTTTCATATTAGTATTGAGTACATTGGATACTTGCTTTCCCATTCCTGTGATACTTTATTAAGGAGAATGTTCTCCAACTCCATCCAGGTTAATACAAAAGATGTAAAGTCTCCATCTTTTTGTGGCTCAATAGTATTCCATGATATACATATAGCACAGTTCATTAATCCATTCATGAGTTGATGGGCACTTGGGTTGATACTGTAAACATTCTTTCACAATTATCTTGGTGCGGTTAAGTTTCTTTAAAATAAATATCTAGCAGTGGAAATGGTGTGTCATGAATATGTGTATCATCAATTTTACAATCTAATGCCAGGCTGTTCACCACAGATGTTGTACCATTTTATATTCCTAGCTGCAGTGCAGAAGATTCTTGGGATGTCATATCCTTGCTAATCTAGATGCTATAAGACTTTTAAAAAAATTATTAACCAATAAGTGTGTAGAAAAAGCTTATTTTGACTCTAATTTTTATTTCCATAATTATTAATGAGGTAAACACTTCTTCTTATGGCTGAAACTTCTCTTTAGTGAAGAGACTTTTCAAGTTTTTTGCCCATTTTTTTTTCTTTTGGATTTTCTCTTTTTCTTATGGTGTTGTAGGAGTTCTTTGTATATTTTGGATAATGTTTCTTTATCAGATACAAGTATGCTGTGTGGGAAGCATCTACCATTCTGTGCTTGTTATTTATTCTTTTTCTTGTATCATTTAATGAGTTCTGAATTTTAAATATAGTCTGTTTTAACAATTGCTTTCTTTATAGTTAGCACTGAGTATATGTAAATATTTTCTTACTGTAATTTCATGAAGACATTTGCTTCTATAGGCTTGATAGTTTTACCTTTCATATTTGATCTTCAACTCAACTTTAATGCATTTTGTATTTATGGGTAAATTCTAATTTAATTGTATGAATTATGAAAATATCCAATTGTGCTAGTGATTCTGGAATTTAGTCTTCAGTAGGTTCTTGGTCTCAGAACTTGGAAGAATGAATCCATGGACCACAGACCAGTGGTAAGACAGGATTTATTTTACAGAAGAGAGTACAAAAGCACCAAAGCTCCTGGCAGAGAGAAACAACCCAAGTTGAGGGAAAAAGCTCTCTCTCTGGGCTCCTTGTCCAGGGGTAGATATAGTCGCATGGGTTCCTTATAGTGACATGAAGCCAGGACTTAGTAACAAATGAATGGATACAGTCCTTTCCTCTGGGGCAGAGGTCCTCAAACTTTTTAAACAGGGGGCCTATTCACTGTCCCTCAGACCATTGGAGGGCCGGACTGTGGGCCCTGGGACCAGTTAGCTGCTAAGCAGGACAGGCAGCAGCACAAAAACACCCAGCGAGCCGGATAAATGTCCTAGGTGGGTCGCATGTGGCCTGTGGGCCATAGTTTGAGGATGCCTGCTTTGGGGCATTAACGAGTGGACACAGGCTATTCGTGGAATTGAGGCCTAGGAAACTTACGTGCGGGTTCCCTGTTCAGGCGTTCAGTGCAAGGGGAGGGAGATGCTAAGGCCCTGGTGTCTCCCCAGCAGTTGTCTGGACCCTCTGGCTACTGGAGCCTTTGGTGGGGCGCCCCCTCTTGCCTCCCCTCCAGCCCACTGGTTCCTCAGTTCGTCTGCCGGCTGTGGCAGCATACACACCGCCAGAGGGGAGGTAGCAGGTCCACCCCTTAGCTCTGCTGAGCTGCCTGGGGTGCTACGTGTCCTGTATCACTTGAACCATTTAGTGAAAATCCTTTATTTTTCAGGTAATCTTCAGTGCTACTTCAGTCGTAAATGAAATGTCATATATGTCCGCATCTGTTTCGGAACTCTCTAATCTATGCCTTTTGTTTGCCTCTTTTACTCCAATACCAAGTTGCCCTAATTTCAATTTTTTAAAAAATTAGTCTTTTTTTTCTATTTCCATGAGAAATGACTTTAGAATTTTGACAGAGATACTATTAAATTTACAGATTCCTTTAAGTGGTATTCCATGAAAAGACTGTGTCCATTCATGAATGCACTCATTCATCTTACCCCAGCAGAAAGGACCAAGTCCTGGCCTCATGTAACTACAAGGAATGGACATTTTCACAATATTAATTCTTCCAGTTCATGAACATGGAACATCTTTCCATATATTTGTGTTTTCTTTAATTTCTTTCATCAGGATTTTAAAGGTTTCAGTGGACAAGGCTTTTACCTTCTTGCTTAGATTTACACCTAAGTGTTTTTATTTTTTTGTTGTTGCAAGTGGGATTGTTTTCTTGATTTCCTTTTGGATAGAAATACTATTGTTTTCTGTCAGCTGATTTTGTAGCCTACAACTTTTCTGAATTTTTAATGGTTTTTTTTCCCAGTGGAACTTTTAGGCTTTTCTCTATTACATTATCATCAAACAAGTCATTTCACTTCTTTCCTATTAGGTTGCCTTTTTATTACTTTCTCTTACCTCATTGCTCTGGCTGGGAGTCCCGGTATTGTGTAGGAAAGAAGTGGTAAGAAGTAGTGTCCTTGTCTTATTCCCAATCTTAGAGGGCAAATATGAGTTTCTCATAGATGGCCTTTATTGTGTTGACGTACATTTCCTCTGTATCTAATCTATTGAGAGTTTTCCATGAAAGGGTGTTGGATTTTGTCAAGTGCTTTTTCTGAATCTATGGAGATGTGCATAGGTCAAATTGTCTTTGTATTCTAGACGTCAATCCTACTCGAACATGGTGATTCTTTAAAATGTTGTTGAATTTGGTTTGCCAATGTTTTATTGAGGATTGTTGAATTTGTGTTCATTAGAGCTGTAATTTTTCTTTCCTTATGTTTTTATAGTGTCCTTCTTTAGCTTTAGTTTCAGAGTAATGAAAAAAATCCTCAAATTTATATACCCCAAATGGCCTGAGCAATCTTGAGCAAAAAGAACAGAACTGGAGTTGTCACACCCCTTATTTCAAAGTATATTGTAAAGCACTTTTAATAAAAAAGCATGGTATTTGCATAAAAGCAGAAATATCAATCAATAAACTGGATAGAAAGCCCAGAAATAAACCCACATATTTATGGACCATTGATTTTCAACATAGGTGCCAAGTGGTGTTGGGAAAATTGCATATGCAGAAGCATGACATGGGGTCCTCATCTTACATCATATTCTAAAATCAACTCAAAATGGATCTAAAACTATGCAATGGTTAGAACACAACATAGGGGAAACACTTCATGACATTAGTATGGGCAATTAATTTCTGTATAGGACTCTGAAAGCACAGGAAACAACAACAACAACAAAATAGACAAGATGGCAATAAACTAAAAATCTTTTGCACAGCAAAGAAAACAATTAACAAAGTAAAGGGACAACCGACACAATGGGAGAAAATATTTGTAAGCCAGACATCTGATCAGGAGTTAATCCAAAATATACATGGAAATCAAACAACTCAATAGCTGAAAACCTAATAACGGATTAAAAAATCAGCATAAGACCTTAACAGACACATCTCAAGAGGTTATACAAATGTCTAGCAAGTACATGAAAAAATGTTCATCATCACTAATCATAATGTCTTAGTGTTTTGTGCTGCTATGAAGGAATACCAGAGGCTGAGTAATTTATAAAGAAAAGTGGTTTATTTGACCCATGGTTCCGCAGGCTGTACAAGGAGCATGGTGCCTGCATCTGCATGGCTTCTGGTGAAGGCTTTTCTGCTGTGTCAAAACATGTTCGGGAGGGTCAAAAGGGAAGTGAGCACACGCAAAAGGGACCAAACCCAAGGGCATTTGAGTTTTACAACAACTCACTTTAGAGGGAAATAATCCACTGTGGCAAGAAATAATCCAGGAAAGCTGAACTCACTCACTCACTCATTCAGTCTGCTAAAACTACACCAAGCCATTCACCACATGACACAAACACGTCCCACTAGGCCTCTCCCCCAAAGCTACCACACTGAGGATCAAATTTCAATGGAATCTTGGTGGGGACAAACAAAACATAGCAATGCAATAACACCTCACACCTGTTAAGTTGACTTACATCAAAAAGATGAAAGGTAAGTGTCAGTGAGGATGCAGGGAAAAGGGAACTCTTATACAGTGCTAGTGGGAATGCAAGTTAGCAGCGCCATTGGGAACAAACAGTGTGGAATTCCTTAAAAAACTAAGAATAGAACTACTACATAATCCAGTAATCTCAATTCTGGGTATATATTAAGAGAAACTGCAATCACTATGACAAAGGGATATCTGCACTTCTGTGTTCCTTGCAGCATTATTGGCAATAGCTAAGATGTGAATTCAACTGAAGTGCCCATCAATGGATGAATGGACAAAGAAAATGTGGTGTATGCACAATGGAATACTATTCAGCAGTAATGAGGAAGGAGATCTTGTCATTTGTGACATGGATAAGCCTGAAAGACATAATGCTGACTGAAATAAACCAAGCACAGAAAGACAAACGCTGCATGATCTCACTCATACATGAGATCTATTAAAGTTGAACTCGTAGAAATAGAGTAGAATGTTTCTTACAAGAAGATGGGTGATGTGGAGAGGGAAGAATGGGAAGTTGTTGATCTAAGGGTACAAAGTTTCAAGTATGCAGGAGATTTTGAGATTTATAGCATAGTACAGTGACTGTAGTCAGTAATAATATATTGCATATTTCCAAATAAGAGAGTGAACTTCAAGTGTCTCACTCCAAAAAATCATAGGCAAGTGACATGATGAGTATGTTAATTTGCTTGATCTCATCATTCCACATGTATCCATATACCAAAATGTCAAATTGTATGCCATAAAGGCATACAATTATGATTTGTCAATTTACATAGTATTTATTAAGAAAGGGACTAAAAAATCTGTCAATAATTGGTAGAAAAAGTTCTTTCTCCTTATTTCTCTTCAAGGCTTCAAGCAGCTATTCTTGGCCCTTTGAATTTGCAAATAAATTTTAGAATCAGTTTTATCAATCAACCAATGCAAAGATAAGGCCAAAGAGAAGGAAGATGATAACCAAAATATGAGTATAAATTTTTGAAATAGAAAATAATTAGAAAAGAGATTTATTATCATCTTACACCTACTGATGGCAAAAAAAATACACATTTAAAAAATCTCACTAGGTATATTCACAAAAATTTACAAAGCTGTAAAGCAGATCACAACCAATACCAAATTATTGAAATAATACAGGGTATCTTATCCTGCTACATGCAATTAAGGTAGACATTAGTAATTAACTGATAATGATGAATTACAAATCATTGGAAATTAAGAAACGTACTTCTAAATATTTCATCATCAAATCAAATCAAATACAAATCAGAGCATATTGTGGACAGTCCAGTAACAAGGTCACTATCAAAATAATGGCATGCTGCTAACACAGTACTTGAGGAAAAACTGTACCTTTAAATGCAGGTAAAAAGTACATTTTTCTTTATATTAAAAAGAAAAAAATAAAACTCAATGAGCTAAGCACCTAGTTCAATTAGAAAGAAAAAAGACGACTATGTATATATATTTCCACTAGGTCGGGTTTGTTTCCCAATCTTATTAAAACCTTATATATCTGTCCTGATTTCTTAAATCTGTATGTTATTATAATTTCTGAAAGAGATTCGTTAAAATCTTCCATCATGATGAGAGAGCTGTCTATATTTCTTTGTAGTTTTGCCAATTTTGCATAATATAATTTGAAGCTCTGTTATTAGGTGTACAGCAATTTATCATATCTTCCAGGTAAATTGAACCTTTTATCATAGAGAGTTTCCCTTTTTATTTCTAGTAAAATCTCCCTTGTTGCAGTTTTTATTTCCTGTTATTAGAAATGACTTTGGGGTTTGTATTTACCTCTAACTTTCAGCTTTTTTGTTCCCTTATGTTTCAGATATGACTCCTACCATTAGCATGTGCTTGATTTAGTTTTTACTATTTTCAGTGTAGTCTGATGTCCTTTTTATTCGAACCAGAACTTGTAGTTCCTTTACACATAAAACGAAATTGCTGTTAGAGCCGGGTTTGAAACTATCATTTTTAAAAAATGCTTTCTATTTAGTTTGCCTATTTTATGTTCATTTTTATTTTACTTCTTCATTATTTGGATTTATAGTTTTTAAGTCATTTTCCTTCTTCTAGTGTAAAAGATATGCAATTTCTTTCTGTTTTTATTTAGTGGATGTCTTAGTAGTATACGTACTTTACATTTCAAAGCCTTTTTATTTCCAGAAGTTGTATTTAGTTCTTTGTAAAGTCTTCTAGCTTACTGTTTATAATGTCCTGTTCTCTGCAGATATTTTAAGCTTTTTTGTGATGGTCATAAACCTTTTATAATCTCCATCTGATAAATTCACTATCTGAAGGATAGGGGATTTGGTTTTTGTTCTAGCAATTTCTGTTGTTTCTCTCCCACTTTGCCTAGATTCCTCGTGTGTGGTTATTTTTTTGTCTGTGTACTAATCATACCTCTGAAAAATTATTTATGGGAGTTCTTCAAAGCCAAATGTGATGTTATTTTCCAGAGATAGTTTATGTTTATTTCTGCAGGTCACCTGGGGCATAGTGTGCAGTCACTTTAAATAAATTAATGACTTGAGATTTCTTGGACCAAACATTAATGTGAATTTGAGTTACAAATTTGAAAGAGAAGGGCCAGCTTGTGTTTTAAAACCTTTGGGAGGCTCTTTCTGTCTGTTGCTATGCCTTCATTTCTCTATGCTCTAGTCAAACTAAGGCAACTCTCCTGGGGATTGGACAAGAGATACAGGTTTACTTCTGATTCACTGATGCTCTGAAATTATAGCCCTGGATCTATCTAAGCTGCATCAGAGTGTGTGCGTGTGCGTGCACACATGCGTGCCTGTGTGTGTGTGTGTGTGTGTGTGTGTGTATATGCATGTGGTCAGGCACCTCACCATTAAGAAATTCTAGGCTTTGGTTTGTGCCTGCCTTGCTCTATGATGATGTTAAAACCACAGTTTGGTTTGGTAACTCTGTATTTTTTTCTCTTACTTTCCCTTGGATTGCTGTTTTTATTTTGTTTTCTTTTTTTCTTTATTTTTTTGAGTTGTTTTTCTTTCTATTTTGTTTAATCATAAAGACATTGAAGAATTCTGATGTATTTATTTATTCATTTGTACAACATTGAATTAATTCTCCCACAAAATCAAATTGTGCTTTATGGTTTTGCTCCCTCAAGCTTGGGATGATGTTATTTAGAGAAAAAATTTCAATTTCTGTTTATTCAGTCATAATAATTATGATGTTTAGGTCTGTCTTTATTTTTGTCAGCTTAATCTGTTGCACACTGAGTGGGGTGTTAATTTACCTCAAAAATTCAATTTCTTTCATTTATCTTTAGTTTCCATATTTTCATTTTATTTTTTCTGTGTCGTGTTACTGGGAACAGGGAGTTTTATGAGTTGTTACTAATGGTGGGAATAAGGAAGAACAGCAACTGTCCCTGTATATACCTCAAAGAAGAGTACAGGACAAAATACATGATATCAGGGAATGATTACACACAGTTTTGGCTAGTCTACTCTTAATTTTCTAAATTATGGTATTTATGTGACATTGGTTTACCTTTTTCTAGCAGTTTTTATATCTCTATATTCATTTTTACAGGATGAAACATGTTATATAGTCCAATAATGTTTCTCTGAATTCATCTTCAATAACAACATATATAACAAAATTTCCTTTTAGACATTGGATATTTGCCTTTTTTCCATTGCTCTTGACAATCAAACCTTCTTCCCCCACCCAGTATTTTCTGTTGCTACCTTTTAAAGGGAAATTAAGAGGATATATATGTATATATGTTGAATTGTATTAATTCAGAGCCAGGGATCCCTAAATTTAGAAGTATCCATATAGGAACCCTTAAAACAGATAGGAGTAGAAATGGACGGAGTATAGTTTATAGGATGGTAATGTGGAATTCAATGAGGTAATCAGAGAAGAAGGTAGAATTTAGCTGATTAAAAATAAATAGAAAGGGAATAAAGTGGGATAAACAATTATAAATTACTGGTTCCAGAAGCTTGATTGATAAAGAAAGGAAAGAAGATAAGAACTGAAAAGAAGCATATTGATGAAATTTTTTTTTAAGATGAGAGAAACTTGATTATGTTTATAGTGTAAGAGAAATGAGTCATTAGAGAGCAAGAGATTTAAGGCACAGGCATGAAAGGGAGTTGATGGATCGGGAGCTTAGGTTGAGAGGTTATTCTAAAAGAAGGCAGGTTAACCTCATTTCGTGAAATGAATGGAAAAGAAAGTAAGGATGTATGTAACAGTGAAGTGAGTTAATTTTGTAGGTTGGAAAGAGGCTGATGTCTTAAATTGAGTTTCACAGAAGCAGATGCTAGGTGAGGATTCATATGAAGGCAGTTTACTAGGAAATGTTCCTGGGAAAACCCAGTAAAGTAGTAGGAAGTGGAGCAAGGAAGCAAAGGAGGACAAGCAAGTGTGAAATGTCTAGCAAAGTGCCATGGAAAGTGTGTGGTTCATCCCTCAATGTTGGCTCTATGAGGAAGCTGCAGTATTGATACTTCTGCACCTGTCAGTCCAAGTTAAGAGCTGCCTTGGTTTAGGGACTCAAATTCTCAGGCGGTTCTGATTCTCAATGTGCACAGGCAAAAAGTTAGTTTCAGAAACCCAAAGCCAGCCTTCAGACAAATAGATATAGATGCTGCCTTGTGGGAGTGAAGGCACGATGAAAACAGGGTACATGACACTGATGAGGAGATCCAAGAGAGTGTGTGTGGCACTCTGCTAGTATCTGCTGTCGGTGGTTTGTTGCTCCTGATCATCTTGCCTTTTTCAGTAAAAAAAGATGCAAGTTTCCATAAATATTCAACTTGAAAAGAATGGCAAAGGTTTAGAACCGTTGAGAGGATTAGGGAAGAGAGCTGGTTTATGAGAAATCAAAGGATTATTGGAGAGTGCCAGCATTAGAGACAATGGATTTGTTGTGCTGCTGATTTGAATAGTTGTGGGATTCTCTTCAGCTGCATTCATCAGTCTGTGACAACACAGATATTTTGTGTATTGATCCAAAAAAGGGTTTCTAGGCAAGCGCGATGCAAAGTCATATAAACAAGATGCTAGTTCAAGTGATTTATCATTAGATCCAACCTTGAAATGAAAGGAAAGAACACAAAGAAAGCCCAGGAGACTGGGAGCCAATGGGAGGATCAATAGAGTTTAGAAACTAGGAGAATAACAGAATAAGGTCAGAAATTGCGGATACTGTAGTGTAACATTTGTCGTGTGGAGCACTTATGTGTAAGATACAGGGTGTGACTATGGACATAGTAGATTGCTAACCTACAGGGTAAGAGAAGGGCATAGGGACAGTGCCAGTCAAATAACTGTGCTAGATAATGTTTTTTTTTTTTTTTTTTTTTTGAGACAGTGTCTAACTATGTCGCCCATGTTAGAAGATGCTCACAACAACCTCCAACTCTTGGGCTTAAATGATTCTCTTGCCTCAGCTTCCCAAGTAGCTGGGACTATAGGTGCCCACCACAACGCCTGGCTATTTTTTGGCTGTAGTTGTCATTGTTGTTTGGCAGGCCCAGGATGGATTCGAACCTGCCAACTCTGGTGTATGTGGCTGGCACCCTAGCCGCTGAGCTATAGGCACTGAGCCATGTGCTAGATATGTTATCTACACAAATAGTGAAATACTGAACAGGATGGGAGGACATAAAGAGTATGAGCTGAACATTGACTTTGATTCTACATGGAGAGGCTGCAAGGAGGCTGAAGTAAGGTTAAAAGGTAGAGGGTGATACATATAGAGACAGGAACCTCCAGTTACGCAGAGAGTGTACATCTGGACAGAGGAGGGAGAGTTTCAAGCTCGGATGGAGGAGATGAGACAGTTCTCATTGTCTCAGCTTCATAATGTATATGGGAGTATGTGCATGCCACACTTCAGAGTAAAGCTGATAAAATAGTGTCTTTGGTATAAAGCTCAATTGCTTAAGGCAAATACAAGGGGGAGAGTTTTCTGTTAAGAGGCTGTGGGCATAGAGAAATTTGTTTTCCATAAAATTGAATTTTCAAAAGGCACAAGGGAAAGGCTTTAGAAGGAAAGGATAGTCTTGAGAATATATCTCTGAGGAGGAAAGGGTACCCAGAGTTGTGTGGACATGAACTTGGGAAAACATCCACTCATTTTTTATTTTGGATAAATATTTTACTGAGTAGCTCCCATTTGCCAGACACTGTTCTATACATAGAGCTCAAGTTCCTGTACTCATGAAGCTTATAGATTGTGGAAAAAACAGGAGATAAACAAATAAACATGTGATGTAATTTTAGGTAGTGATCCTATCTTCTAAGCAAAATGATCAAATCAACTAGATTCTTAATAGGTCATTGCTAGTACTTGGGATTTCATGAAAATCCTCTGGGAAAGCTTGAGAAGAGTGTGATAGAATCTGACTTATATTTTTAAAATCTTACTCTGAGTGCTATGTAGAGAATGGACTATTAGGGGGCAGAAGTCACAGTAGAGAGATAAGTTAGCCATTCATATCAGTTATGGGGGCAGTTTGCACCAGCTGGGGCCAGGAAGGTGGTGAAAAGTGGGCAGGTCTGGATCTGTCCTGACAGTTTAGATATAGGGTGTGGAAGAGCGAAAAATTGAGGCTCGGATGCAGACTGGATGTGGGCGGATTTGATCTGTGAGAGAAGAGTCCTCAGTTTAGTGTTCTTTTTCTTTATTGACTCCATTCTTTTTACTGTTTTGTTCATTAAAGTATTCTCAGCACCTAGAATAGTGGCAGATAGGTGATACTCCATACATTTTGAATGAATGAGTAATCAAAGTGGTTTCAGTGTAATGATGGGTAAAAAGACTTGATCATCATGGATGATATGAGACAACGATTGGTGAGGAAGTTAAGATAGAAAAATTATTGAAATGAGTTACCATAAAGGGAAGCAGATAAATTGGGAAACAGTTGTAGGGGATTTTCAGGTCAAGGGAGGGTTTTTTAAAAATAACGGCTGATATTACATCATTTTTATGTTGGAAGGAATGAGGCAGTAAAGAGAAGAATGCTGACAAGTGAGGGAGAGATAAGACAATCACTGAAGTAATATCCCTAAGCATAAGACAAGGAATAGGATCCAGGGCATGTGGGCTCACACTAGATAGGAACATCGGTACCCCTGATAACAAGGGAAGAGTGAGATTCAGGTATGTTGGCATAATTGATATTAGGAAGAATAAAGCATCATCTTTTGATTACTATGAGTTTTCTTAGTAAAATAAGAAGGAAAGACATTTTCTGAGATTCTGAGAGAAGTTATTTGAGATTGCAGGAGAGAAAAGAAAGTGAAAATAAAATCGTTGTCTCAGACAGTGGGGGAATGAATTGGTTTGGCAAATTTGAAGTATGATGCAGAAAATATAAAGAGGTCAGTAAGGCATGATTATGCATTTTTCTCTAGCTATATTCAGATTCTCATTTGCAGGTCAAGAGTGGAATTGACCCAGGGTTAGTGTTTATTTCCCAAGCACGAATAGATTAATAAATTGTGGTATATGTATACCATGGAATATTATGCAGCGTAAAAAGATGGAGAGTTTATCTCTTTCATGTTTACATGGATGGAGCTGGAACATATTCGTCTTAGCAAAGTATCTCAAGAATGGAAGAAAATGTATCCAATGTTCTCAGCCCTACTATGAAACCAATTTATAAGCACCCACACTTCCATATGAAAGCTATAACCCAACTATACCCCAAGACAAGGGGAAAGAGGAGGGGTAGGGGTAGGGAGTGGGGAGGATGGGTGGAGGGAGAGTAATGGCTTGAACCACACCTACGGTGCATTTTACAAGGGTACATGTTAAATCTCCTAAGGGTAGAATATAAATGTCTTAACACAATAATTAAGAAAATGCGGCGAAGGCTATGTTAACCAGTTTCATGAAAATATTTCAAATTGTATATAAAACAAGCACATTGTACCCCATAATTGCATTAATGTACACAGCTATGATTTAATAAAAAAATAAAAAAAAACTTAAACAAAATCCAGAGCATGATTATACTGATTTTAATTAAGGACTATGTATGTAATCTGAGAAGGGTAAGAAAGGAAATGGGAATGTGAAGGTGATGACAAACAGGTAAAAGATTGTAAGATCAATAAATTAGAGATCCTGGGGATGAGTTCGAGGTGAGGGTGGATAGAAGAATTGGCAATATGAGGGTACCAGATAAAAAAAGTTGGAAAGATGTGGTCATACAGTGATTTGAGATCATGGATTCATAATGACAAGGCTTAGAATACGACCATGGAGTCGATGACTGGAATAGGGTGGAGTTGAGACTCAATGGAGTGCAAGAGGTTAAGGGATTAACCTGTAGTTTACCATGAGTAAGGATTATTTTATATCAACCATAATATTTATTGCTATACATGAATTAGGTAATTTCATTCTCATAACACCCCTAGGTAACAGTATTATCATTATCAACATTTTAAAATTAGAATTTTGAGTCAAATAACTTGCCCTATGTTAGATTTCTAGTTGGTATATCAAGGATTGGAATGAAGGTATTTTTGACTCCAAAATCTTTAAGAATGACAGTAATTTGAGGCTAGGTAGAACTAAGTGGCATCAATTGAAACTCTGGTGACAACTTGAGATAAACAACAGCAGAGTTGGCTTTGTAGTGTCTAGGTGGCAGCATTTGGGAAAATTCTTGCAGATAGTGCCACATGTCATTCAAGCGGGGGCATTGGTGATCAGAGTGTCAGTAAGTATCTGGTGGTTTCTGGATATTGAGATAAAGAACATTTAGGAATTCCAGTAGAAGAATTGGCTGAATCAGTACCCTGCACATAACAGCTGCTCAAATGTTCGTGATAAAATGAATTTGTATTTGGACAGGATCATTAGCAAACTCATCCAAGTAGCTCTTTCCTAGGCATTTTACAGATGTTATCTTATTTAATGTTTACAGTCCATACAGAATGGATGTTATTATCCACACTTTTCAATGAAGATGTAGGTCTTTAAAGCCTAATGTAACTAGTATTTGTTAGTGTCTAGTAACTTCTTGGTCTGACAGCTTCCAGACCCATTCTTTACATCATCTTACCTCATTTAGAAATGTGACTTTGTCACTATAACATTAATTAATTCATTCAGTATTTATTAAGTACCCATTATTTGTCAGATACTCTTTTATGCATTGGGTTTTTATGTCTGAATTAAAAAGAAAAGCAAAAATTCTCATTCCCATTGAGCTTATATTCTGCGTAAGAAACAGGCACTAACCAAAAAAAATATGTATAGTATAAAGTAGAAATGCAGAGGAGAAAATAGAGCAGGCAACTGCATAGGACATATAAGGAGTGTTTGGAAGGCTTGGGATTTTAGATAGGGTAGTCAGGAAAGCCCTTGATGAAAAGGTGATACTTGAATAAAAATCTGAATAAGGTGAGGGAACAAACTACATGAAAATTGGATGGGAAAATAGCCAAAGTCAAGGCAATAGCAGGTGCAAAGGTCCTGGGGCAGGAGTATGCATGACTCATTCAGAGAGCCACAAGGAATCCACAATGGCCGAAGTGGAGTACATGAGAGAGAAAGGTGATAGGGAATGAGGTTAGCTATGTAATTGATGATTAGATCATGTAGGTCATTGTAGATCATAGTGAGACTTTTGAAACAGCATTTATTTATTTTACAGACAAAATTGTATTCAGCAATTTCAAGAAATTCATCCTGTACAACAGGATGTTTCGAAGTTTATACACATTGTAGAATGACTCAATCGAGCTAATTAGCATATGCAGTGCTTCCCATAGTTATCATTTTTGTGGTGAGACACACAAATGGCCAACAGGTATAAGATAAAATGTTTATTACTAATCAGCTGAGAAATGCAAAGTATAAACCACAATGCCATATGACCTCACACCTGTTAGAATAGCTATTATCAAAAGATATCTGCACTGCCATGTTCATTGCAGCACTATTCACAATAGCCAAGATACGGAATTAACTTATCTATTAATGGATGAGTGGATAAAGAAGATGTGGTATGTATACATGCACAATGGAAAACTATGCAGCCTTAAAAAAGACAGAGATGTGGGTGGCACCTGTGGTTCAAAGGAGTAGGGTGCTGACCCCATATGCCAGAGGTGGCTTGTTCAAACCCAGCTCCAGCCAAAAACTGCAAAATAATTTTAAAAAAAGATGGAGACGTTACATCTTTTGTTTTAACCTGGATGGAGGTAGAACACATTCTTCTTAGTAAAGTTTCACAAGAATGGAGAAGTGGGAGGTGCCTGTGGCTCTAAGGAGTAGGGCGCTGACCCCACATATTGGAGGTGGCAGATTCAAACCCGGCCCTGGACCAAAAACTGCAAAAAAAAAAAAAAAAAGAATGAAGAAGCAAGAGTCCAATGTACTCAATGCTAATATGAAGCCAGTAGATGAGCTAATATGAGAGGTGGGGGACACAATTACAAGAGAGACTTAACCTAACAAAGTCAGTGTAATGTAAGTCTTTGTGCCCTCAGTGAATCCCAAACAATAAAAATAGGGAAAAATAAAATACATGTGGAATTTTAAAAAAGTGCTCTCATAGAAATAGACAATAGAATAGTGGTTACCAGCGTCTGAAGTGGTTGAGGGTGGAGTAGGGAGATACTGGTCAAAGGATATAAAATTTCAGCCAGACAGGCACAGTAAGTCCAAGAAACCTGTTATATAATATGGTGACTATAGTTAATAATAAATTGTATTCATGAAAAATGCTAAATGGGTGAGGCTTTTAAAATGTGAAGAAATTGGAGGATTTTGAGCAAAGAGAGACATTATCTGACTTACCACTTAAAGGTATCCTCTGGCTGATGCATGGAGAACAGACCGTAGGGGAGCAAAGCAGAGGCAGCAAGACTGATTAAGAGGCTTTTACAATTATCTTGATGAGGGATGATGAGCCAGAGTGGTAAGAGCAGAGGTGATGACCAGTGGCTTTATTCTGGATATGTTTCCTTTTGAATAGAATGCTAATGAAACTGGCTGATAGGTTAGATGTGTAATATGAGAGTAAAAGAAGAGCCGAGGATGACATCAGAAGATTTTACTTAGAGCAAATGGAAGCACAGAGTTATTGCTTGAGACCGGAAAGACGCAGGAGGACCAGATCTATGTATGTGTATGAGACTGGATATCTGAAATTCAGATCTGAACATGTTAGTTTAACCCATGGTTTATATTTAACTGGTGGGTTAAGATATGATTTTAAAATGTGGAGAGATCCTAGAACATCTAGGAACATCTAGGTTCTCTTCTGGAACATCTGGTTTCTAGAAGATATCTAGGATGCAGATATTAATTTGCAAGTCATCAGCTAATAAATGATGTTTGCCTTTGTTTTTTCCTTGTATCTTCCTTTAGCTTTTGAGTAGGGTGAATTGGTTGGCAACCATTTCTTAATTTGGCTGTGCAATTACATATTATGGTGGCCTGAGCGCAGGTTATGATTATGTGTTCACATATCATGGACAATCTGTTCTAACACTACAATCATCTGAACCTACACAAAAGTTGTCTCCTTCTGTTTCATAGCCAATCTGCTCATACCACAGGCATCCATTATTGTGCAATGGTTAATTGTAACCTTGCATGACATTGGTGTTTTCCACACACTGTCCGTGGCATGCACCATCCTGTCTACTTTAGCAACGTGGCCTGGCTTCTTCATTAACTTTCAAATCAATATTGGGTTTTACTTTCTGCTCATGTATCATAGTTGTCTGAATATTCATGTCATTATGTGATGGTCCTTTACTGTAAGTTTTACTTTCTTCACCATGGAGAGGTGCACTGTATTTGTGTGTTCACACATTATAGACAACTGTTTATTAGCTATGGTCTTCATTACCCGAAGTGTATCACTTCTTCACTATGGTCATGTATCTCTCTTTCCTCTCTGCTTCAGTAAAAAATTTGTAACCACGTCTGCCTATTCCTGGACAATGGCCTACTGTTCCTACACCGCAGCAGTCTAATTACATAACATGGCCATCTGCTCCTAAACCATGTCACTTGGTTCCTGTATTATGGCTGCCATCATGTGTACTTACATTATGGTTAAGGATTAATTTACCAAGTACGTCTTCCCATGTGTCATGGTTTTGCCAGGGTTGCCTTCAGCTACATGGATACTTAGTCATTTTTGAAGGCTCTTTGTTCCACTCTCACACTTTTCAGTTTATGTACTCTAGTCACTTGAAAAATCACCAAATTTGTCATAAGTATTTTGAGTATCTCTTCTCAAGTCCTTGTCTGCATTTGTTTGATGATTGCATGTGTGCCATGGATATATCTTCATTTAATGCTAAAATCTGATTATATGCTATATTTCTTTGCAGATATAACAGTTTCATTTACTGTTTTGTGAATATTTGCTAACATGCCAATGCTACCTGTTCCAGTGGCATTTTTGAAAATGCTAATTATTGTAAAAAATACCACATAACATAAAATGTTAAATCTTAGCCATTTTTCAAGTATAGGTGTTGTTAAGTATAGTCTACCTTCTAATGAATTATGGTTGTTTGAACATATGCTTATTTATGATTTCATATACTATTATCTTCTCATGCTTCATGCTATGTATCATAGTTTTGGTCTTCCAAATCAAGGGCGTTTAGTCCTGTCATTATCATCTAGTCTTAGTGTGACAGTTCGCAGCTTGTTTCCCATAATAATTTGAACATAACCTATAGCTATGTACTAAAATAGCGTAGTCGAACCCACGCCATGGATGCTTTTGTTTATGCATCCTGGTTGTCTTCTCCCACACTCAGGGTCATTACTCATGCCTTCATATCTTCTGAGCATATGCAGTATGGTGATGTATTGTTTTCCATGGATTATTCCTACGTCATATCCTATGCCTAATCTGTCTTTTCATGTAGAGTAATTGTCTATTCATTTGTCATGATTATCTAGCATTAACCCTTGTCATGTGCTCTTACAACATTAGGGTCTGCTTGATCCCTGTGGATGTTTGCGCATGCTCGTGTATCACGGTTACCGTCTATTCCATGGATGGTCCTCACGCCCCACAGGCACCACATTTTCTTATCAGACACTGTGGTTTTCTAAACTGTGCTGTTCCTGTCCTTTCCTGTAAAATGCCCATTAACTCTTGTGCAATCCATTAACCATAATGTTACAGCATATACATTATGTTGTTCATAAGAAATTGCCATTTTTGTGAAATAATTGTCAAATATTGGTAATTTCATATGGTAGAATCTAATACTATGATTATTTATATCTCTGATGTGGATACTTCATCATGTCAAAAGTCCTTCTTTTCCAGTATCATAGCTTTTTCATATACCAGATTCATAAAGACAGCTTAATGTAGAGCTCAGTGGCTGTATTTCACGGGGTGGAACGCTAGATCTTAATCTAATCAACCATAACGGCTCCCCAACACAGATCTGTTTTATATACTGGTCTCTTCCATGTGCTCTTGTTGGAAAAAAAGTTGTATATCCCTCTATTCCCTCTGAAAATTAATCCACTCATACAACTGAAAAAATAGTATGGTGGTGAGTCACAGTTTAGTTTCCTTCAAGTAATCAGTGTTTCAGATTCAAAGAAGCCACATAGGCAAGTAAGTGTCACTTTATTGACTGCTTTCTTAACTCCATGTCTTGGGTAAACCTCTCTCTATTCAGAGTTAATACAACAGCCCTGAACTCCAGTTCTGTCCTCAGTATAAGTTTCTGACTTCTTAGGGACTCTAGGAGGCTGGGCTTGGATTTTTTGCTTTGTGTTGTGGCCCCTACCTAAAGAAGTGGCCATTGTCATCAGTTATCTCTTTATGGGTAAACATTGCATTCTTATTCAAGAGCTATGACATATGGTGTCTCATTAGTCAGTATTTTCTCAACCTGACTCAGAGCAAAAAGTCTATCTACTTCAGCCTTTTCATCTTTTGGAAAATTACTTAACTCTGTCAAGATGAGAATCAATCCCCAAAATGCTATAAAGAGACTCCAGGTCTTAATATGACTCTGCAACCATTGCACAGTTAACCAAGGGAAAGGCCTTTGTGACACCAAAAGATCAAACTGGGAATTGGAGGGAAATAAAATGAAGACATGAGAAACTATTTTAAGCTCTTGTGTTCTAAGAAGTAACTGAGGCTAAGGGAAGTTCTATGACTCACCTATGGCAAGACAAGGAAACAGATGGAACTGGAACCTAAGACTCCTGATTACCGACGTAAAGCTATCCTGGGCAGGTTTTCTTGTATAGAATCTGGTTGATTCAGGAGAGGGGTTGGGAACGAATTCTGGTGCCATTGATAAGCTAGGGAGAGAGAACTGCGAAATTAAGCACTGAGTATTGAAAACTAGACAAGTTAAATGGCTCTAATACAGTTGAATAAGAACATTCTTTCTTACCTCTTTTTCCTCCCTCCTTTCTTTTCAATCCCATTCCCCTTCCCCCTTTTCTGAACTATCAATCTCCCAGGTCTCTCCAAGTTTGTGTCTAAGAAGATGGTGATCACACAAATGAGTCACTACTATATGACCATCATTGGGCTTCTTTTCCTGGTCATTATGTTCCCTGCAACTACAGGCCAAGGGGAATCAAGACGACAAGAACCTGGGGACTTTGTGAAGCAGGATATTGGCGGGTAAGAACCCTAAACTCTTGAAAGAAGAGTGTGATAAAGGCTTGTCTCAGACCAAAACTTCAGACTTTTCTCACCCACAGATGAACCCCAAATACTCTGATACATTACATGGTATTCAGCAAAAAAAAAAAAAAAAAAAAAAAAAAAAAAAAAAAGAAAAAGAAAAAAAAGATCATGAGCTCATACTGTCAAGGTGAAAAGAAATCTCAAAGGTCTTTCTGCTTGGGCAACCACCTAGCCCATGCTTGAACCTCCTCTGTAATTTCTTAAAAGCAGCTCTCTTCAGCTATTTGCTCTCAATTTTATCTCTGCTCTCCTAGATCATCTTTAACCTGTCTATTTTTATTGGCTTTGGTCCATTAACATTAAAACATGATCAAAAATGTCCCATCTTAAATTTAAAACTCTTCCCTCCAGATAGAGCCTTTAAGTCTTTGCTTCACTTGGCGGGCGTATTTCCTGAAGAAGCGCCGGGCTTCCTCATCTCTAGGTATCTCCCTCACACGCCCCCACTGCTGCCGCCTGACTGCCCGTCTCATGACTCTCAGGTGACTTCTCTAACCAAGATGGCCACTGTTGGCGCTGTTGCTAAAATGAACAGTTTATCTCTCCTTATGTTACTGAATTCCTTTAGTAGCATGTTGACTTTTCCCTCCTTCACTTCTTTGTATTATGAAATAAAACACACACATAGAAATATGCGTTAAATATGAGGTTACATTTAAGAATAATTCTGTCTTCAGAGACACTGCAATTTCCTGGTGCTTAGTTTAGCTTCTCTACATGCAAGGCATGAAACAAGGATTCTTGAGCAAATAATTTATTGAAAGATCACTAAGGAGAAAACTGTAAGAAAACAAGAGAAGAAAGACAGAGAAAAGGAAGAAGTAAAGCAAAAATACCACCTCTGTTTGACCTCCTGTGCAGGTGTGAAGCATAAACGTCATTGTAGATTTGTCCTGTCTTCGGGCAAAGGGCCCACGCTTTGTACCCTCATCTCAGTCAGGCATTGCCTGTGGGTCTCCTGGAGGAAGGCGTAGCCTCCTAGACATTTTAGGCTGAGGTGGCTCCCTTCCATAGGGGTAATTCTCCAAAGTAGCTGGAGGATGGTTTCACTGGCCCAGTAAAGGGAATCTGGGCATAGTGCCAAGAATAAATGCTACATTTCATTTTCTTTATACATATGTGGCTATGCTTTCTACAATATTTTCAAAATATTACACAGTTACTTAAAAGCCTTTTGTGATATAAAGATCTTTTTCAGTCTTCCCCGCTTTTGTACATCCCTCAGGTGTTGGTGTTTTTCTTTCTTCTAGGAGATCTTCTTAACACACAGGTGCTCTAGTGACTTCATCCATTTCTACAACATAATTACCTTATAGCTGTGGTTCTCAACCTTCCTAATGCCACAACCCTTTAATACAGTTCCTGTGGGTCACGACCCACACGTTGAGAACTGCTGCCTTATAGACATAAATGCCAGTGACTGTCATCTCAGTCTCCATTCCTGACCTCTCATGAGTATCCAACTTTTATATTCCAGTGTCTATTGGACATACCCACTTGGCTATTACATAAACGCCTTAAACTAAGCATGTCCAAAGTAGTCTCATTATCACCATCTTCCTCCTCATTCTTAAAGGAAAACAAAATAAAACAAACAACAAATAAACAAAAATATTCCTCTTCCACTTTTGTTTTGTTTCATCCAGTGTAGCACCACACACCTAGTTGCTCAAGCCAGAAGCTTGCAATACATTTTGCAAGTTTTCTACTCTTCACTCTCCATATTGAATCAATTACCAAGATATGCCACTTCTACCTCCCACATCCCATGGATTCATCTACTTTTCCCCAAGTTTCATGCTACCACTTAATGTTGTTTCCTACTTGGACCATTGCAAGACCCTCTAATTTGTCTTGCTTCCTGAAGTCTTATTCCCATCCAAACTAACCTCCACTCTATAGCCAGTGTTTTATCTAAAATGCATGTTGACCCATACCTACCCTAGCTTAATGGTTTCCTATTGTCCCCAGAATAAAGTCCAAACTCCTTAACATGATTTTATAAGGCACAGTATGACCCAGCCTCTACCCGCCTTTTTAGCCTTATCTCTTAGTCCTTTTGCCACCAAACCCTGTGTTCTTTAGCAATGTTGAACTTCTTTTAGATTTTATTTTGTAATATATATTTTTAATTTTAATTTTTAATTAAATTATAGCTATGTACATTAATGCAATTATGGGGTACAATTTTAGATTTTAAAAATCCCATTTCAACCAAGAAATGTCATTACTAGAAATGGTCCCTTCGCCTTCCAATATTTCAGTATTACATGAATATTTTGTTCCTTGGTAGTGCCTTTTTTGCATTTTACATTATCCCATTGTCTTACATTCTTGGAAGCATGCATATTGAAGTAGGAATTGTTCCTAATTATTTTTGCAGCATTGATTACCTTAATGTACTCTGAGTCTTTTCATCTTCTATCAGCATGGGGCTGAGGCTGCAGAACTGGATGTTTATGTCCTTAGAATCTTGGCATGTGAGATTTTTTTTTCTTTTTCCAGATTTGGAAAATCCAGACCAGTTCTGTTTTATTAACTCTTCATGTGTCTGATTTCACTGGGCTATGATAGATGTTCTAGATAAGATGGAGGTTCTAAACATAGACTCTTAACCTCTTCAAGCATTAAAACCTTTATAAAGTTTTCTAAACAGGTATTGCGTATTTCTTTATAATCATAAACAAGGACTTTGGTAGCATTTGGTCATCATAAAGAAAATTCAAGGCCAGGTGCAGAGGCTATACCTGTAGTCCCAGCTACTCAGGTTTTTTGAGCCTAGAAGTTCCATATCAACCTGAGCAACATAGTGATACCTTGCCTCTAAAAAAAAAAAACAAAACATTATATTCATTCTATATCGTTTTCTTTTTGTCCCTATTTTCAATGTTAATTGTCACCCCTCCTGTTTGCATTGGGTTGTTTACATCCTGTTGGTAATTAGAAAACCAGATAGTCAAGACTTAGTAATTATATTAAAAGAGGAAGCCAAGAAATCCTGCCTGAGAAAACAGAGTGAAGTGCTTGATGATAACACAGAGGCATAATGACTGCATGTTTCTTGAATTAGAAACAGTTATTTTGTTTACTTTCTTTCAAGTCCACTATATTTCATACTTTTGAGGGACAAGACTACTAATACCCTGGCTTCAAATATTAGGGTTGGCACTCTATCTATACTTAGAAGTGAATTAATATAACTTCCCAAACATATTGTGTGTGCTGGTAGTTCTCATACGCAACAGAGCTGCGGCTACTTTTGTTTGCTTGTTTTGGTGTGTATGTTGAAAAAATCCCCTTGCTGCATTATTTTATCCAAATTTAGTGGTTTATTTCATTAAATCACTGGGGTTGGCTGCCCCCATGACCTCAATGATGGTTTGTTCAGCAGTTGTTGTAAAAATCATGTGCTAGATGAAATAGTTCTCAACATTTGGAATGTGTAAGCAGGAAAACAGGCTGCACACCTCAAGATTGTGACTTGGGAGCTGTGGGGATAGTGGCTAACAATCTACATTTTATTAAATTCCTGAGAATTTTTCTAGGTCAAAATGGTCGAATATCAGTCATTTCATAAGAGTCAACAAGCGAGTGCCTAAGTAGTAATTAAGTGCCTAATAGATCTTCTGTCCAGGTCTGATTACAATTTGTTGAATCAGGGTGATGCCTGTGGCTCAGTGACTAGGGCACTGGCCCCCTATACTGGAGGTGGTAGGTTCAAACCTGGCCCTGGCCAAAAACTGCAGTAATAATAATAATAATAACAATTTGTTAAATCAGTTAGGATCCCAGTGAATACAGATAGGACATTTCAATTAAGATTATCAGAAGAAGGTAGATTTGCAAAGAGACTAATCCTAAAATTATGCTCTACGTGGAAGGAAACCACAAGGAATAGAGCAAGACCTTACAGCCTGCAACAGACAATGTCCTGTGGAGCAAGATTTCTTCAGAGGTGCAGAGATTTTTTAGTGGAGGAGATCGCCATCCTGAGGAGATATCCTAGGGAGACAGCCTAGAATTACATGCCCAGACTTCACTCCTATTTTTCACTCTCATCTTTAGCCAAAGTGGCCAAATTAAATTTGAAATAAGAGGCCAGTGGAGCCTGTTGATGTAGTTCATATAACTCAGCCCTCTAGAAATGAATACAGGAGAATACATATGAAAGGGAAGAGGAAAGACTGTGCACAAGGCCTTGTATTTACATTTTAAGAATAAAGGGGAGACCATGATTTGGGAGGAACGTGGCACAACATTAATACTTTTTCTACATCAAGATCACATGGTGGCAGCAGTGGTGACAGCTGATGCTATGAACTGAAGAAGAGATGATTGGAGAATTGCTTGTTTCTTTGTCACTTCTACAGCCTAAAGTTGATGCCACTGTCCAAAGGTGTCAGTCTATGTAAACTGAAATGTATTCTCTCACTCTTTTTAACCTCAGAATCAACTGGCACCTGTGGCCACCTGTGTGCATTTGCTGTGACTTGAAGTCCACTCCTTCCATTTACATGTAATCTCTCTTATGGAATTAGTGCCTCTAATTTAAAAATTTCAGAGCCAGAAGTGGGACTTGAGTGGCTGTCAGTTTTTTGGCTCCTTTTGTGGGCAGAAATTTCCCCTGCATGATGCTTGATGATTGACTAGGCAGTTTGCATCTCTCCAGTGATAAGCTGTATCCTTACCACAGGCTCAGCTCCAGCAGCTTCCTACGCATGTACCATCTGTTTTCTCTTCCACGTGGCAGCTCCCAGGTCTACTCCAGGCTTGCCTGTCTGCAGGTTAACTCTCATTTCTTTCTAGTCTTCCCCGACACAATATGGTTTTCCAGACACTGCTTCAAACTGGACAGTTTCTTTTGTTCTCTAATTAGATGATTTTGAAACTCAAGAATGTATACTTATTATGGTTTTCATATTCCATGGTGCTAGTTTAAACTTTGTATCAGTATAGCTCTCACTGTGTACCAAGTACTATTATTCTAAGTACTGTTGTATGTCGACTCTTGTAATTCTTATAACAGATCTGCTAGTTAGGTGATACTATTATTCCTGTTTCAAAGCTAAAACGTGAAGAAGTGGACTGCTCAAGTTACTTGCCAAAGCTCGTATGGCTAGAAAGTAGCAGAGCTAGAACGAAAACCCAGGAAGTCTGCCACAATATATTGCTTTTTATGAGTTTGGCCACTTTCAAATAAGAATGAGGCACATGTCTGTTTCTTCCACGCATGTGAACATTTACTTACATATAGTAATCTCACAATCTCTGAACATTTAATATCTCAGCCTTGTGGCTGGATACTATATTAAGATGGGGCAAATGCAGTTTTTTTTTATAGGACCTGGAGGAGAAATATCATTTCAAGTTACCATTTTCCTTTGTGGAAATGGAGTACTCGTGACAGTTGGCAGCGATGGATATTTGAGACTAGGATTAAGTAAGTATATTTTGTAGGTGGTGCTATGACTTCTTAGCGCAACATGTCAGGAGGTGAGGTTGTCTCAGTATTTCTGGTACTAGATTTGATCACTTGGTTAAGATGACAATTGTCAGGACTCTGCGTTGTAAGGATATTGGCCACCAGGATTGATTGAGAGTCTTCGAGCTGGTGGCCAGCTCATTGCTTTGATCGTGGCTGTGGGTGTGGGGTAAAGAGCAAATAACAGTGGAGGAGAGAATATTCCCAGTACTGTAGCTGTCCCTTCTTTCTTGTCAATTTTTTTTCTCCACGTACACCATGTTATAAGTGTTCCCAGGATGGCCTATGAAAGTCCACTTAGCCAAAAATGTTGGTGAAATAGTGCTCAGGCATTGGTACTATGGTCACAATCATTCACATAAATTCTGAGTAATAGACCTGTGTAATATTTCTTGGAAAACTAGCTACCCTTAGGGCATTGTTTTAAAGGAAAATGTACTCTTGCTAATTCTTTGCAAATGTTAGATCACAGCACATCTTAAGTTGGGCTATGTCTGATTATGTTCATGTGGAATCGTATCTCTTTATCATTCACAACATATACTAGTTACATTTTCCTGTGCATGTTTTGCAAAAGAGTGGCTTCCAGTTGCCAAGAAGGCATGAAGGATTTTGGTCTTTATTTTACTTTAACTCAGCAAATAAAGTTAGTGTGAATAGGCAGGGCATGTGTTGGGTGGGTGTGTCTCAAGTCAGCCCTTCTCTAGTTTTATTACCAGTCTGTAGAAACTATTTCAGAAAAGAACAGCTGTGTTTTTTGAGATGGATTGGGCATATTCTAACCAGAAATCAGGGGGTTTTTTTGCCTTTAAGTGGCTTTTGTAAAGATGTTAGAATGCTATTGAATTCCAGGTGTTTCTCCTTCCCTCCCCAGTATACTACTGGTGTCCCTAGTGCTGAATCTTCAGATAGACCTTACCGCTTATAGGAATGGCTAGGCTTCAAAAATGAAAGCGTGGGGAAAATTGAGAAATAGTGAGCAATCTGATTTGTTCATGATTTCTGATCAGAAAGAAAAGTCGTAGATTTGCAGCTGTAAAAGTATATTGGGAACAGATTGCAGAAAGCCGTGCAGTTAGGCCCAGGGGTTGGGATTTTATTTGGTAAATGGTGAAGAGTTATGGAAGGTTTTTTGAGCAATGCAAAGACATAATCTGGACAGTAATTTAGAATTTTCACTATTTTAAAAAATCTATTTTCCCCCAGGAGGTAGGGAGTATTAGGAAAAGTAAACTCCTCTTCTCTGTGGGTCACTCTGCAGACTGCATCAGCAACTCTCTATCTGTGGCTCTTTTGCTACCCGCTATCACAAGCTTCCCAGTGCTTCATGAAGTCGTTGAACTAATGCTGGTAACTGCCAACATCTTGCACTTAATCTCTAGCTCAGTGGTTCTCAACCTTCCTAATGCCTGACCCTTTAATACAGTTCCTCATGTTGTGGTGACCCCTAACCATAAAATTATTTTAGTTGCTACTTCATAACTGTAATTTTGCTAGTGTTATGAATCGTAATGTAAATATCTGATATGCAGGAGACTCCAAAGGGGTAGTGACCCACAGGTTGAGAACTGCTGCTCTAGCTGGTCAGTGAATGTGGCCTTGTTCTGTAGTTTAAAGTGCATGTCTTTAAAAGGCTTCTCATAACATGTTCAAGTTTGGGGAGGAATTAATGAACAACCCTCATTTACAACTTGACTTTGTATTTATTATCTTATTTACTTATTTCTTTCAAAAACATTCAAAGGTGGGGTATTATCCACATTTTACATGTATAGAAGTACAGGTATGCCTTGTGGCTGTGCTTTATGTATAGTGAGGGTTTTGTCTGTGTGTGTGGTTTTTTTTTTCTACAAATTGAAGATGTGTGGCAACCCAGCATTAAGCAAGTCTGCTGCCATAATTTTTCTAATAGCATATGCTGATTTTGTGTCTCTACATCACGTTTGGTAATTATTGCTATATTTCAAGCTTTTTCATTATTATACCTGTTATGGTGATCTGTGATTTTAATTGTTTTGGGGTGCCATGAATCATGCCTGTAAAATATGGGGAAGGTAATCAATAAGTGTTTTGTATGTTCTGACCATTTGCCAGTTGGCTGTTCCCCTATATCAAGGGTCCTCAAACTTTTTAAACAGGAGGCCAGTTCACTGTCCCTCAGGCTGTTGAAGGGCTGGACTGTGGGTCCTGAGATGAGTCGGCTGCTAAGCAAGACAGCTAGTGGTGGCAAAAACACCCAGCAGGCCAGATAAATGTCCTGGGCGGGCCACATGTGGCCTGTGGGCTATAGTTTGAGGACGCCTGCCCTATACTGTCAAATAAGTATGTGGCATTGAGCAATTCCTTTGTCTCTTTGGAGTCAATGTCTTAGGCGTCCCACACAAAAAGAAGGGAGAGAATTATATAATCTCTAAGGTCCTCTGTAATTCTGACATACCATGGATCTTTTCCTAATGCTGGATTTCTGGGATTCTAGCCATACCTTTTCTTCTTCAATTTATTTTTTATATCAGAGTATTACAGGGGCACACTCACATTACATCATTTGAATTTGTACACTTGAAGTTGATGTTATAAGCTTGCCCTTTACCGAGAATATGTGCATTGCACCTGTTAGGCGTGGGTTTCCTTTTCCCCTCAACTACCTTTGCATAGGCACAGACTATAGCATCTCATTGCAGTTTAGTTATTAAAATGAGAATCCTGATTTAGGTTCTAGATTAAACCAACTTCTAGCTCCCTATGCAATAATTTAGTGTATATCATGGGGAAAATTTATCAGTAATCAAGTGTAAAATTGTAGAGACATCTGAAAATAGTCTTAGGGTACTGTTTAGCATTGATTTTTTACTTACAAGCTTTAAAGTTATTGGCAAAGAAATCTGGAAAATATTCTTCTTAGCAAAGTATCCCAAAAATGAAAGAAAAAGTATCCAATGTACTCAGCACTACTATGAAACTAATTTATAGGAAAGCTATAACCCAATTATAGCCCAGGAACATGGGGAGAGGGAGGGAAGAAGATGGGGGAGGCTGGGTGGAGGGAGGGTGATTGGTGGGATCACGCCTATGGTTCATCCTATGAGGGTACATGTGAATCTCTCTAAATGTAGAATATAAATCTCTTAACACAATAACTAAGAAAATGACATAAAGGCTATGTTAACTAGTTGGATGAAAGTATTTCAAATTATATATAGCAACAGCACTCTGTACCCCATGATAGCATTAATGTACATAGATATGATTTAATAAAAAAAGAAAGAAAAGAAAAAGAATGCTGCTAACATATCTCCAGTCAGGAGGGGATGGGGATGCCTTCTCAGGGAAGTTAGTATTTCGGTAAGAGGCGGCTCCATTAACTATCAGGCTAATTCAAACTTATGATCAGGGGATTTAACACTTCTATGTACAAATCCATCTGGAATAGATAATTTCTGAAGCCCTTTATAGTTTTCCTATACTTCCATAAGGATTCTCCTTTCTATCCTCTTCTAGCAATCCAGGAAATGATTTCTCAGTTCAGTTTATGGATCTATTTCCAACAAATTGAAATAGGCTATCCAGGGTTGAGTGAGATCACCCATGGTGAGAGTTAAGGGCTTATGAGAATGGGATTTACACAAAATCAGTTGAGCCACCACAGCTTTCCCCCTCCACCCCACAGCCATGTCAGATGGATTCAGAACATTGGTGGATCGAGCCAGTGGTGGGCTGTTAACTTGACAGGATGTCTGTGCTTACTGATGTCAGTCTGTTGGCTCTCCACTACACTTTCCTTCTTTCTTCCGCCTTCCCAGTGAGGCATCTTTCCACTTCTTGTGATCTGTCCACTTTCCCAGCCAGTCATCTCTACTCTTGCCTCCGTTCCGGTGCCACTCAGGCCAAAGGTTTCCTTATAGCTTTTGTCTGATGAGAGTGCCAAATTTTTGTTGTTAAAATTTATATTTGAGACGGGCGCAGCAGCTCATGCCTGTAATCCCAGCACTGTGGGAGCCTGAGGAGGGAGAATTGCTTGATCTCAGGGGTTCAAGACTTGCCTGAGTGAGAGTGAAACCCTGACTCCACTGGAAAAACCCAGCCAGATGCTGTGGGGAGCTCCTGTCATTTCAGTGGCTTCCAGAGACTGAGGCAGCGGGATACTCACAGCCCAAGTCTGAGGTTGCAGTGAGCTATGATGCCATTGCACTCTGCTCAGGGCATAGGGTGGGACTCTGTCTCAACAACAACAAAAAAAAACAACGAAAGCAAAGAAATAAAAATAAAAAATAAGCAAAGGAATAAAAAAAATTATATTTGAATAATGCATTTGAGTGCATAGTCTGCTGTTTCCAAAAAGAGAAAACAAATTTTTAAGACTTCTAGATGTAAAGCATTAAGCCCAATAATTTTAATATATAATTTAATATTAATACAACATATCTGTGAAGTTATTTGAATTTCAAAGATGCTATCTGCTATTGCTGTTACTGGAGGTGTTATATGGTTTGCTTAATGTCACACAACTAAAAACCTCGAACACATGTGACCAAACTCATGGAACCTTGTTCCCTTTCCTTATGTGTATCTGTTTTATGATTTGATATCTTAGCTACCTTGTAAGTTAGGCAGGGGGAGGGTTACTTGCTTTGCTTTATTTTATTTTCTGCTCCATTATAATGCCTAAAACAGTAATAGGCACATAATTAATACTCACTAAAAATACATTGAATGATTAAGTGAATTGAATTGGTTTATAAATTAAGGAAACTATGGTTCGAAATGACTTTTTCAAGTTTGTCAGCCAGAGAGTGGCAGTTTAGAGTAAGAACCATTCAGTTCAAATGTTTCTACTACTCTGTAGGTCTTTCTCAGGGTCTTTTCAAAACAAGAACCAGCTCACTGCTAAGGATAAATATTGGTGGGGAGACATACTGACTGTCTCTTAGTACACTCCTGACCTGGTATCTTGTGACTTTTATACCTCTGATCAACTGGATGGTAGGAATAGTTAGTATACATTTTTTTTTTTGAGGCATAGTCTCACTCTGTCACCCTCAGTAGAGTGCCATGGCAAGATAGCTCACAGCAACCTCAAACTCCTGGGCTCAAGAAGTCCTGCCTCAGCCTACCAAGTAGCTGTGACTACTGGCGCCCACCACAACGCCCAGCTAATTTTTGTTTTCAGTAGAGAAAGGGGTCTTGTTCTTGCTCAGGCTGTTCTCAAACTCTTGAGCTCAAGGCCTCCCAGAGTGCTGGGATTATAGGCATAAGCCATCATTCCTGGCCCTATTATACATTTATTAAAGTGTAGTTTCTGGGATCAGGTTAAAAATGGGGAAAACTGAGGCCCCAAAAGATATGTTACTGTAGGTTGCTTAATGTTCTCCCCCAAATCAAGATTATACCTGGCACTTCAGCCCAGGATTTGTAGCTCATGGTTCATAACTTGATTCTAATCACACTTCTTGACCCTTGGCAACAGCCATTTGTTTCACTATACCTTTCTCCTGAACTTCCCACAGCCTTTCTTTATTTCTAGCACTGTCAAAGCTCCTTCTCAACAAGTGAAAATATCAGTCTCACTCAGTGCCTGGGCCTGATTAGGTGGTTACTAACATGCCAATTCCTCAAAACACTGCAGGAGACAATGAAACTGGAGAAGCAGGAAATAGCTGAGGGACACTAGAGAATCCAAAAAGTTGGATTAGACTCCTGTCTTTGCCTCTCATTAGCAACATGACGGGGGGAATATCTGATTTCCCTCCTGAGTTTGCGTCCCTGTGTATGAAATGAGAGAGATTAGGGAGGGTCTTAAGAGTCCTTTTAGTAGCTTTGACAATTGATGGACTCCTACTGCTCTGGGTTGTCCTGTCTCCATGGGGTGGTAGGGGCAGGCTAGATACAATTCAAAGGTCCATTTGACTCCTTTTTTCTGTGAACTTATGTTTCTTTGGGCTAGAAGAGAAGTGAGTCTTCAGTGACATTTCGTTTCTTTATTTTAAGGCTGGTTTATTCATGCAACACACTATGAACAATCAGCTGTACGCCAGGTACTGTTCCCAGTGACGTTCTGTTCAGAATTTCTGCTTGTGTCTCTCCCCTGCTCAGATGAAGCCGAAGCATATCCCTATTAAAACTCATGCTGGAGTAAGAGCTCACATATCGACCACTGTCTGCCTCCTAGACAGGCAATTGTTGTGACAAATAGGAAGTGCTTGCCGTTTGGGTTAAGATATAGGGCAATGTAACTGGTCCAGTCTATTGTTTGGAATCGACTTGAGTTGAAGTATTTACACATGTAATTTTCCCTATTAAGAACTATGACTTCCCTTCTCTTTTCCTTGCCCTGCCCTAGACTCTCTCCTAAGCATGCCCCAGATATTCCTGATGACAGCACCGACAACATCACTATCTTTACCAGAATCTTGGATCGTCTTCTGGATGGCTATGACAACCGACTGCGACCTGGGCTTGGAGGTCAGTTATTATTTTAAGATCTTCTTTTTGGCTGTTGTTATCAAAAAGATAATGAGGTTCGTGTAAAGCTGAGTTTCTTCCCTATGAGCACTAGAAATTAGTTCTAATCCTTCCTTTCACTGGATTATTTCTCTGATCTGATTTTAGAAGCTTCCAGATTTCACTTGGGCAAATACATCGGGAGCAAGATACAGTCTCTGACTTAATGGTTTGATTAACAATCTTTTTGACTTTATGATGAGTTTATCAGACTTAGCCTGATGCATTTCTTTTTTTTTTTTTTATTGAATGGTAACTGTGTACATTGATGCACTTTGCGGGTACAGTGTGGTGTTTTCATACATAATCCAAGACACTTCCATCAAACTGGTTAACATAGCCTTCATGTAACTTTCTTAGTTATTATGTCAAAACATTCATATTCTACTCATATAA
>NW_003852585.1:766321-782243 GCF_000181295.1 Otolemur garnettii
TATGTTCTTAAATGATCTTCCTTGGATTTATAGCTTGCCGAACTTCTTTCTGGGCTCAGCTCCCCGTCTTTGACTTCATAGATTCTGATTCCAACCAGTTTTTCTTCCTTTGTTCAGGAGCCTCTGACCAGGGTTGCTACCAGTCAGCCATCTTCCCAGAATCCCCCAGCCTGATGCATTTCAACTTACAAAATTTTTAGTTTATAATGGTTTTAACATGACATAAGTCCATCATAAGTGGAGAGGCATCTCTACCTCAGGTTAGACTATGCTCATTTCTAGTAACAGGTTGCTGACAGGTGTTCCAGGAACCACAGCTAGGAAACATGCCTTAGCCCCCAAAACCTTGACTATATATCATCCTGACATTCCAAAGAGGAGAAGTGTACTGGCTAGGTGGGTTGTAATTTGGCTATTAGTTTACTATTATTAACAATACGATTATAATAATATAAATGCATTATATCACAGGCTCTGTTGGAACAGCACACATGTAAGTGTGTGTGTGTGTAATTTTTTCCCGGAGCCATTTGAAAATTAGTTGCAGATATCATGCCCCTAAATACATCAATGTGAATTTTCTTAGAACAAAACGTTTTTCATGAAACTACAATATAATTATAAATTCAAAAAAGTAATTTATCATAATACCATTTTCTCATTTGTAGTCCATATTCAAAGTTTAGCAATTATCCCAGAAGTGTTCTTTCCTTGATTTAGGAATTAATCCAGGATTAAATTATTTAAATATTTATTATATTTATTGTCCTGTCCATTTAGCTGATACTCACTAGCATTTCTTTGTTTTTTATGATTCTAATTAGATCTTTCTACTTCATTTTTGGAAGTAACACCACAGGACGTAATTGTGTCTTTCTCAGTGTGTTACTGAAGAAGGGACATGATACCTGTTTGCCCCATTATTGGTAAAGTTAATTTCATTGTTCCCCTTATTCCATTCTAAATGACTTTTTTTTCCAATTTGTAATTAATAAGTAATTTGTGGGGAAATGCTTTGAAACTATATAATCCTCTTCCAACTTGCATCCAACAGTTTTAGCAACTATTGATTATTCTTGCATAAATAATAACAGTTGTGGCTGCAAAATGTTGACTTTCTAAATGTTTTAGTCATCTACATTTATTAGGTGGCATTCTATTGTAAGAAAAAAAAATCTTTAATTAGCTAATATATGTATGAATGGGTTCTTTTTTATTCAATGGATTATAATCCATTAATATCATTATTAATTTTGTTTAAATTTTTTGCTAATAATGTTTCATTTTTCCCATTTTTGGGAGGCTGAGGTGGATGGATTGCTTGAGCTCAAAAGTTTGAGATCAGCCTGAGTAAAAGTGAGACCCTGTCTCTACTAAAAAATAGAAAAACTGAAGCAAGAGGATCACTTGAGCCCAGGAGTTGGAGGTTGCTGTGAGCTATCTTGCCATGGCATTGTACCCAGGGTGACACCTGGAGACTCTGTCTCAAACAACAACAAATAAATAAATAAATACTGTATGAGTCAAAGAAAAGAAGCGAAAAAATTATAAACTGTTTGTTTTAAATGAAACAAAAACCAATATGAAACAGTGCTAACAGAAGTAAACTCATAATACTAAATGACTATTTTAGAAAATATTAACATCAAATCAGTGTTCTTAGCCTTCATTTTAAACAAGGAGAAAAAACGAATATAGTATTAAACATTCTTAAGCAATTAAATATATTATAACATTACTGTGTAATTAATGTATGTTATATATGCCATTAATTCAAATTTTATAATATATCATATAAATATGTAATTGTATTGAATAATTAAAATTATTGAATAATAACAATACATATAAGAATACACACCAATAAAACAGAAACCACAACCAATAGAGAACCAAAGATTTTTTAGATAGATATTGGTAAAATCAATAAACTTCTAGCTAGAATTATTAAGAAGAAAAGAAAGAACTTGCAAATTATCAATGTCTAGAATGAGAGTATATCACTCCAGATTATACAGACATTAAATGGGTAACAAGGAAATATTCTATGCTAATAAATACCCAAGAAATTTGACAATAGAAATGAAATTGACAAATTTCTTGAAAGACACAGACTAATGAAGTTTACTCAAGAACAAATAGATACCCTGAATAGTCACATAGCTATTAAATAAACCATGTTTTTAATGAGAAATCTTCCTACAATATAATCTCTAGGGCTGTGTTTCTTTGCTGGTGAACTCTGTAAAACATTTAATGAGTAACTGGTACCAATTCTACAAAAATACCTTGCAGAACATTGATGAGGACAGGACATTTTTTAAAACACTTTGATTGGTATGAGTTCATGACGACTCTGATAACAAAATCAGTTAAAGACATTAGAAGAAAAGGCAACTACAAGGCAATGTCCCTCATGAACAAAATTTTAATAAATTGGATTCATTATAGTTCATCACGACCAAGGGAAGTTTCTCCTAGGTTTGCAAGGTTCATATAACATTCCCAAACCAGTCACTGTAATTTTCTGTATTTACAGAATTAAAAAGGAAAAACATATGATTATCCCAATAAATGTAGAGAAACCATCTGACAAAATTCAACTTCTTTTGTGATAAAAACTCTCAGCAAAGTAGGAATGGAAGGAAATATCTTCCCATAAAGAGCATTTTTGAAAATAAGTATAGCTAATTAGTAATCATGAAATAATAAAGTATCCCAATTCATTTTTTTTTTTTGTTTTTGTTTTTGAGACAGAGTCTCACTATGTTGCCCTTGGTAGAGTACCATGGTGTCACAGCTCACAGCAACCTCCAATTTCCGGGCTTAGGTGATTCTCTTGCCTCAGCCTCCCAAGTAACTGGGACTACAGGTGCCCACCACAATGCTCGGCTATTTTTTTGGGTTGTTGTCGTTGCTGTTGTCATTATTGTTTAGCTGGCGTGGGCCGGTTTGAACCCACTAGCCTGGGTGTATGTGGCCAGTGCCCTGTCCACTGAGCTACGGGTGCCACCCAAGTATCCCACTTCTTAATGATGAAAAATCAAATATTCATTCCATGATATTAAGAACAAAGGAAGGAGGTCAGCTAATACTATTGCTCCAGAGTGTCCCAAAAGTTGTCCCTAAAGTCACCATATATAAGGGAAATGGGAAATTGTAGCTACATGTACCTTTATCCATTACAAAATTTTACGAAGAGGTGGCAAACACATAGAGAATATTTTGTAGATACTTTGTAAAGTTTTGAAATGAGTATCTTGTAAATAAAGGTATATTTAGCTACAATTGCTCATTTTTCCTAAGTGTGGTGACTTTAGAGGCAACTTTGGGATACCCTGTATTTTAAAATAAAGAAACAAATTATCTTTATTTGTATATTACATACAATATATGTAAGACACATACACTGAAAATTATAAAATGTTACTGAAAGATTTTTTAAAAATACCCTACACAAATGGCAATTATATACTGTGTTCATGGCTTGAAATTCAAAATTGCTAAAATGTTAGTCATTTTATTGATCTATAAATTCAATGAATACTCAATAAAAAACTCTAACCTACTTTTTGTGCAAATTCTAAAATGCATAAGGAAATGGGAAAGCCCTAATATAACCAAAACAACTTTGAAAAGAATGGGCAAAATTGGCTAACTTACAGTACCTGGTCTTAAGCCATTTAAGAAAAGATCTATCCTACAAGGGTACATGTGAATCTCTCTAAATGTGGAATATAAATGTCTTAACACAATGACTATGAGAATGACATGAAGGCATGTTGGCCAGTTGGATGAGAATGTTGCAAATTGTATATGGAAACAGCACACTGTACCCCATGATAGTAGTAATGTGCACAACTATGATTTAATAAAAAAGAAAAAAGAAAAAAGTTTCAGTAGTCAAGGTAGTGTGAGTTTGGCATAAATATTGCACATAGATCAAAGAAATAGAAATAGGAAAGGGTCCAGAAGTAGATAAACATGTATTTCTACAAAGGTTTTGTGCCAATTCAATGGTGAAAAAGTTATCTTTTCTACAAATGATGCTGTCAGTACTACCAACAGGAAAGCTGCAAACTTACATTCTTACCTCTGCCAGTTGTAGTATTTCTGGCATTTGTCTACTTTTATACTATTCTCGGTGGTTTAAAATAGGTTTAAAAAGTATTTTTTCTAGAGTCTACGAGCATATCTTTGGGGGAGTCCACATGACCACATCACTCTGCACAATAACCTCAAGTTTCTTTCTTCTTGTATCTTTTTAATGTGAATTAATCAAATCTGAATCTGTCTGGAAGAGAAATGAGGGGAAATCTATAACTCTGACTTGTTTCTTGTGGCAAAATGATCCCCTGAAGCTGTTAAGAAGAGAATTGGGGAACCATTTTAGATCTCTTTGAGACATTATTCTCTGACTCCTAAAAGTAATTTTCTTTATAACATTTATAAACCTTCCTGAAACCAGCTTCTGGAAATTGTCATGCAGAGAGTCCTCTAGGGAGCCTAAATTACAAAACTGGGAATGTCTAGGAGGCCAGTGAAGTGCTTTTCTCTTTATTAATTAGCTGTTTTTGGAAAGTTCCGTTCCACTCATCTTGTTGCTTTCCTGTCCCTCTGATTTGGGGTAGACTGAGAAACTCCACAAAACTCCACAAAGGCAGCAAATGTTTCTATCTGTGCATTTCGTCTAAGAAAAACATTGCTCACTGACAAAGGCTTTTGAGCTTCTGTGCTGGGTGGGGTGGTTGCTAAGCAAAGGTTGGAAACTTGTGGTTGGTAACTGAAGATGTTTGCCTGACTGCCAAGAGGATTTGGAGGGGGTATATATCAGATAAATTATACAAAATCCAACATTCATTAGGAGTGATAAGGGAGAAATGGAGGCATTGTGATCGAAAGGAGGAATAGTTTCCTAGGATAACTGGAACATTGGCTATATTAAAATTTCCCTCCTTGAGGCCAGCATTGGAACTGTCTCCTGATTGTAGGTGTCATTGGTAGAAAAAAAATTAAAGGGGGAGAAGTGGAATATAAAGAATAAACGCATGTGTTAGGGTTGGATAGGAAACATGTTTTAACATCGGTCTCCGTGGCCACCTTTTAGAGGGCCAACAGTTGGTTCCTTCCCCTGGAGTGCTGCATTATAGATTAAGAAAATATGCTTCAAAACCTTTGAAGGTTTTAAAATTTTTTGAAAAAAAATTTTGAGACAGAGTTTCACTCTATCACTCAGGCTAGAGTGCTGTGGCCTCAACCTAGCTCACAGCAACCTCAAACTCCTGGGCTAAAGCCATCCTCTTGCCTCAGCCTCCTGAGTATCTGGAATTACAGGTGCCTGCCACAACACCTGTTGCTGAGGCTGATCTCCAACTTCTGAGCTCAAGGAATCCACCCTCCTCAGGCTCCCAGAGTGCTAAGATACAGGTGTGAGGCACAGTGCCCAGCCAAAAACCTCTGAAGGTTTTCATAGTTTCAGAGGTTGAAAATGTATGTTTAATACTTGTTCTGACTATAGAAAGGTAGTTTCTGTCGTTTTCTGTTTCTCTCCAGAAAACTAGCTGTTCTACAATTTAGCCCATATTTCCAATAAATCTTTCAGTTTTTTCCTAATTGCTTTTCACTACAATCTCCACTGTTTTTGTGGGCACTCCTAGACCCAAACTTCTCCATGTTGGGATCAAGGCCATCTGGGGCCACAGTACTCTCAACAGTGTCATGATCAAGTTAGAATCTCCATCCCATAGCTGAAGACTGGGAGGAAGAAAAGAAGAACCTCTCAGGCAGTTTCCCAGAATTGAGCTTTAGCAGCAGGTAGCTTATTCCAGGATGAAAAATGCTGCCATCCTGCCCCTCTTAGGAAGACCACTCTTCCACTGGGAGCTGGTGGAGGCAAGAGAGTCCTGGAAGCACCTGTTAGAATAGTTCCTACCTTACTGAGCTGGGAGAGGGAAAGGGGTGATGGCTCTTGGTTAAATATTCTGTACTCTGCTTTTCTTACTCAGTTTTAGTAGATTTTCTTGAATAAATGTGTTTCTTTTTTTAAATTTCCTGCCCTTAACACCATTGCCACAGACTTTCAGTGGTAGTTTTTAAAATAAATTTCAGTTTGACTGAGAGGCAGGTCTGCAGAATTCTTCATGCTTTCATGCCAGAAGTTGAGCTTCTGGTAGCATTTTGGGGGGTGGATTCATCAGATTTATAGACATAGATGATTGTGTCATATGAGAAGAAGGACAGTTTTAGTTCTTTTTGTGCAACGTGATGCCCTTTCTCTCTTGCTTTATTGTACTTGAGCAGACCTCACCTAGAAATAGTGAAAGCAGACACCATTGTCTTCTTCCTGGTCTTAGAGACAAAGCTTTCAGTTTTTCACCATTAAATATAATGGCAAGTGTAGGCTTTTCCTAGATGTAATTTACCAAGTTAAAGAAGTTCCCTTCCACTCCTAATTTGCTAAAAGTTTCTAACCTAAATCTTAGAGTTTTTTTAAATGCTCTTTCCATGTCTATTGTGTCGATTATATAACTTTTCTTTCTTACTGTGCTGACATGGGGAATTATATTGATTGATTTTTAGGTGTTTAAACCAACCTTCATCCCTGTGCTAACTGCCACTTCTATCCTGATTACCATATAATATTTATGGTAGGTTTAATATCTGGTAGTATAAGTCTTCCAGCCTTGCTCTTCTTCCTTAGGATTGCTTGGGCTACTCATAGCCCTTTGTAATTCTAGATAAGCTTAGAACCAGCTTATCATATCCTTTTCAAAGCTACTGGGATTGGATTTACATTGAATATATAAGTTAACTTGAGGAAACTTTTTTTATCCGTATAATACCATATCTTCTAATTCATGAACAAAATATATTTCTCCATTTATTTTGTTCTTTAATTTTCAGTAATACTTCGGCATTTCACTTTATATCAGTCGGCCTTGTATATTTTTGTTTGATCTATGCCTTGCGATCTGATTTTTATGTTATTTTTAAAATCTGTTATAACCATGTGGAAATATTACTGGTTTATATATTGCACTTGCATCCAAAAGCCTTGTTGTATTGACATATTAATTCTAATAGTTTCCCTTTTAGTTAAAGATTTTCTGCATATGGATTCATGTCATTTTCAATTAGAGTAGAACAGAAGAGGTAATAGGCATCTTTGTGTTATTCCTAATTTCAGTGGAAAATCTTTTTATATTATACCATTAGTAATGAATTTTGCTATAGATTTACTGTGTAGATATTATTTATATGATTAAGGATTTTCTCCCTTTTTAGCTTGAGGAGCAATGCTATCCTCAATAAATACTGCACTTTATCAACTGTTTATTTCTATGTCTATCAAGATGACTGTGATTTTTCCCATTTTTTTCTGTTTCTGTTTTCCGGAAAAGTTCATATAAGTTTGACATTATGTCTTCCCCAAAAGTTTAGAAGAATTCATAAACGAAAACATTTGGACTCTTATTTTGTTTGTAGAAAGGTTTTTAACCAAGTATTAAACATCCTTAATAGGCTATTCATATTTTCTATTTCTTCTCCCATTTTGTATAGGAAGATTTTTTCTGAAGAAATGTGTTCATTTAATTAAAATTGTGAAATTTATTGCCCAAACATTGTAAATGTCCTCTCATGGTTTCTTGTTTTAAAGTCTGTAGGACCTATAGTGGTAATAACATTTCCATTTCTGTTATAGTTAATTTGTATTTTCTCCCTCTTTGTTTTTGATCTGTCTTGCTAAGATCACCAATTTTATCATTCTTTTCAAATAACCACCAATTTGTTGTTTTTATCTTTTGTGGGGGTTTTTGTATATTTAATTGATTTCAGATCTCATATTTATTTTTTCTCTGATTTTTTTATGTCTTTCTCCTTTTTTAATATATGATATTAGACCAATGTATTTCATCTAAACATGGATTTAGCTGAATTCCATGAATTTTGAAATGTATCTTCATCATTACATGTATTTTATGTAAAATCATATTTAATATCAGTGTTATTTCGTTTTGATTCAAGAATTATTTAGTAATTCATTGTGTAATTTTCAAGGAGTTGGTGTTTGTCTTATATTTTGATTCCTATTTTTATTTTAATTCCATTATGATCAGAGTAAATGATTTCAGTCATGTAAAAATTTTCAAGGCTTTTTATTAATGGTTTAGCATAAGGTCAGTTTAAAGAAAATTTCCATATACACTCGAAAATAACAAGAATATTCTCAGTGTTATGTGCAGCCATTTTTGTTGTGTTTTTCAGGTCTTCCATAACATTACTATACATTCGAGAAATTTGTTTATCCAAATTGTAAATTGTTTCACAAGATTAACATATAACAAACGTGCTTGATTAGCTTACTAGATGTAGCATATGAACATCTTTGTCTCTGACTTGTGATATGTATATTCCTCCTTTGCATCTCTCAATTTTTACATATATACATTTATAATATTAATTCCCACATAGATTGTGGTATTTTCTTGCTCGATTAACTACTTTATTAATTTGAGGAGTCCATATTTATTTCAGTAATGCTTCTTGGCCTAAAGTCTAGGTTGACGATAATCAGTAAAGTTACACTGATTTTTGGAGGGCGGGAAGGGTAGAGTTAGTGTTTGCTTATATATCTTTGTCCATCCTGTTTTTTCAAACTTTGTGTGTCCTTATATTTAAATGTTTCCTTGTTAGCAGCTGACAGTTGCATTTTATTGTTTTATCCAGTTTGAAAACCTTAGCCTACTTAGCTTGGACTACTTGGTTTAATTACATTTAAAGTGGTTTTTTAAAAAAGTATTCATATTGCCTTAATATTTTTTTTTTACTTGTCTACTTTCTTATTTTTCTTTTTGTCTTTTTTACCTTTCATTGGATTTTTTATTTAATTTACACACATATGTATACATAGGTGTGTGTGAGCTTGTGTGTGTGAGCACGTGTGTGTATTTTGGCCTTCTATATCTGTGGATTCAATCACAATGGATCAAAAATAAACTGAAGATAAACAGACTTTTTTGTGTCATTATTCCCTAAACAAAACAAGCAGCATAACAACTATTTATATTTAATTTACATTGTATTAGATATGATAAAGAATCTAGAGATGATTTAAAGTATACGGGAGGATATGTGTAAGTTGTATGCAAACACTATTCCATTTTATGTCAGGGGCTTGAGCATCGTGGATTCTGCTATCTACCAGATGTCCTGGAAACCAGTCTTTCACAGATACTGAGGGAGGACTGCACAGTGATGTTTCATGGAACATTCAGATAATATTATCTGCCATCAGGAGGTTTCCCCCTTTCCTCTTATAGGAAAGTAAAGTGAGAAAGCCATCGACTCAATCCAGAGACTGATCTGATTTGGAGCTTAGTTTCAGTTTTGATAAGACTTAATCCACTTCCCATTCTGCTCTGTTTGTAGCTTGTGGCCCCCCAAATCTTTTAATTGAGATTCTTATTGTTTTTTCTCCTAGGCAGTGAAATAGATTAAGAGATCTGTTCTGCTGTTCCAATGTTACCAGCTCATCTCTTTGGATTTCCACTCCCAAACGTCTGCAAATTATGGTACATATGTGAGGGAGCAACTATCCATGTAATTGGCACTCTTCTAATCTCCAATTTTGTCATTCCAGCCCCTTTTGAACTGAAAATTTTCTTCTGGCTTCTCTGTCTCCCTGCAGAGTCCTTTTGTCAGGTGTCAGACATGAGCTCTCAGACTGTCTCTTTGTCTACAATTGATATGTGTCCTTAGGTGAAAAGTGGCTGTAGCTCTTTTCTAAGGCTTTTAACACGTGACTTTTTGGTTTTCAGTCCTTCTCTCCTGGGCAAGTTTTTGTGTTATAAGCACTGCCAGGATACAGAACATTTTATTCTACTTTCCAGATGTTTTGGCCTATCTCTTCAGCCTCTTGTTCAGCTTCAGAATTCATCAAATGATCTGTGTGAGAAAAGCCACAGATTTGAGACCCTTCAATTTTCCCTATTTATTATACCAGCCTCAGGTATCCACTAAAAGATTTGATGGTTCTACCAGGACTAGATAGAGGTCATTGGCTCTAAGCAATGCCAAAGGTTATAAAATGGCCCTGGGAAGAAAAACAATGGCCAGTTGTTAGGTCACAGCACTCATCCAAATGATTTTCTCTTTGAATTGGTACATCTAGCGATCTATGAAAAGTTGTCTTGCACAAAAGTGTGGTGGGCAGAGAGTCCATGCTATTAAGATAAAATGTTCAGTAATTAGTATAGCTAAAGTTGCTGAATTTGAGTTCCAAATCCTCCAAAAAAAATTCTGACCATCAAGTTTTTGGGGGTTTTCTTGCAGCTTTTGGTCGGGGCAGGGTTTGAACTCACTACCTCTGGTATATGAGGCCTACTCCTTAAGCCACAGGCACTGCTCAACATCAAGTTTTAAAAGGAGAAGCAAGATGATGCTTGTACCCTGCCCACAGTTGGGCAGCTTTTGTCTACTTGAGCCTATCCCTTAGCGTGGATCTCAGCCCCTTCAAATGGGGTTTATAGAAGAGAACATAGCTTTTAGAGTAGGCGTCCTCAAACTATGGCCCACAGAAGACATTTATCCGGCCTGCCGGCTGTTTTTGCCGCCACTGCCTGTCCTGCTTAGCAGCCAACTCGTCCCAGGGCCCGTAGTCCAGCCCTCCAACGGTCTGAGGGACAGTGAACTGGCCCCCTGTTTAAAAAGTTTGAGGCCCCCTGTTTATAGTCAGACAGACCAAGTTGTCAGGCCTATCTCTGCCAGGTGTTCCAGCTTTCTCATCGGTAAGGTGTTCTACTTTCTTACGTCCCCTCAGTCTACGTTCTCATCTGTAAGAAAAGGGTTGAACAAAAGGTAGACAGAAAGGGTTTAACCTCTCCCAAGTGGCAATTTTAATATAGCATTCTTGGGTAAATAGTGTCCATTCCCTACCAAGAAAAAGAACAAAGACAATGACTTAATGGCCATGAGCATTCTCTCTTCCATGAATTATGAAGACAGAAGCCATATCAGTAAGATATTTGACAGAGCAATGTTCATAGCATTGGCTGGCAAGGAACAACATGCAGAGTTATTTCCAAATTGAAAAACGGATGTGATCTGGTGTGGAAGCAAGACAGCTTTTACATTCAGTCAGTAACTACAGCATTTTGATGGGCTGCTTTGATTTCTACCTAAAAGGGAGATAAATTGAAAGGAATCAGCAAGTTAATGGGCATAGTGATTGACTTTAAGCAGGTTTATGGCAGTCTGAACTTGGATGATGGGGCACTTAGCTCTTTTGGGAAAACTTCAAAGAATAAATATGGCTTTATTTAACATTAATTAGGTTTATATTAGAACCTGGGGATAAGTTCTTTCTTTGGGGGACTCCAGGTTATTATTGGTCGTAGGTCCTCAGGGTTTGGTAGTTATTAGAATGATAGGAAGAGTCTCGGAGCAATAGGAGACACTACTTATAGCTATAGCTCTACCAGCACAGCTTGTCACCTTTCTGCCTTTACTCAATAACCTGTAAACAATTATCCATTTTAGGTCTTTCATTCATTAGTTTGATGATTCTAAAGTTCTGTATCTGTTGTCTTACTGTGGTACTTGCCCCTCTAGTGTATAATGACTAACTAGTGTGAAATGAAGTGGGGCATTTAACCTTTACTTTACCGAGGAGTGCACTCTGTGTATTCCCGGGCATATGCAATCACTAAGTTTCAGCTCATTCCTGGGTCACTCTTTATCACTCTTTTAGCACCTTCCAGTTGAAGTGCTTTTCAGATCATGCGGTATCTGTGAGCTGGTTACTGAGGCGCAGAATGTTGACTCCTGGAGAAACTTCCTACTTTTTGTGGCTCAGTCTCTCCTCCAGGACTAAAATCCCTTGTGTAGCATCTCCAATAGTTAGCTGTCTAGCTCCAGCTTGAATACCTCCAGTAAGTGAGATAGCGTTCCCACTTCAAACCTTACTAAGTTCTGTCCATGTTTGATAAGTTTTAATTATAAGGAATTTGCCCTCTAAAATTTATTTATTTATTTATTTATTTATTTTTGCAGTTTTTGGCCAGAGCTGGCACCTTACTCCTTTGAGCCACAGGCACCGCCCTCTAAAATCTATTTTAATGTGATGAGCCTCTGGAAATTTGAGGGAAATTCTCTTTCCTGTGTCTTCAAGTTTTCTTCATATTATCTGCTTTTAGGTCTCTGCACAAACATGATCACTGTTCTCTCAGCATTTCTCAGATTGTGTAGCTGAATATTAACATCCTTTGAGAAATCAACAAGTGATCCAGTGGTTTGAGAAAAGGTTTTATTTCATCAAATGTTAGGGTAGATTAACAAAATCAAATGGGTGTTAATCCAGGAAGACATTACTTTATATGTTAATTATAAATATACAGGAAGTGGTTTTAGTATGTAGTTTTTTGTGACTATGGAACGTTTTCCCCCCTGGAACACCTCACACTAGGGATACAAGTGATCCATACACAAGCTTAGGAAATGCTGCTCTGGAGAATACCTCGTTTATTAATATATAACCTCCAGTGTGTTGCCAAGTACTGAACACAATACACTAGATATTTCCCAGCTATCTCACAGAACAACAAAGACTTGTCCCGTTTAATGATACATTTGACCTAGAATTTTACTGCCAATTGATATTAGCCTTAATAAAAAAATATCCTGTGTAACCAATTAAATCCATCTTCCCCAGGTATTGTTAATAGCACAGTGCAGCTAAGCTAAGAATGTTTTCTGTGGGTTTGGGAAAATCTCCTAGCCTTCTGATGTCTAATATTCCACCAGCAAATAAGTTGTCCTCATATCTTCCACCACTGCTACAGGGATGTTGATGCATTAAATTATTTGTAAATTCACTCACTAACTTCCATTTCTAAGCCAGATATTCTGCTACATACTCTGAGGATAATGGAATGAAAAAGACATAGTATTTTTCTTCAAATTTTATAGATTAGTTATAGAAGTTAGCTCAATGAGACAAAGGGCTAGTTCCAAAGCTAATTTTAGGGGGTTATGTTAGGGGAAACAAGCTTATCCTTGTTCTCTGAAGAGTTTCTTTGTTCTGTTTTCCCCAAATACTGATGTTATGCCTGGACAGACTCTGTGTTTTAGCTTCCTTTAAAAAGATTGACATAAATGTAAATAGGTATCCAACTGTAATTAGAGAGAAGATTGGTGTTATGATTTTAACAAAGAATTACAATTTAATTTCAAAACTTTCAAAACTATTAAGAGTATGTCTTACCACAACAAATAAGTGAGGCGTTGATTATGCTAATCAGCTTGATGTAAGCATTCCATAGTAAAAAAAATTTAATCCTCCCATTATGAAAGTTGCTTTAAAGAATCTGACGGAAAGAACAAATGGAATAGTGTATTTATTCATTCATATGCTGTAACTAGTGCAGAAAGAATTCTTTAATTGGAAGAGGCTCTCAGGGCTCTTATGGTATAGCAGGACACTTTCATGTCCATTTAGTAGTTACATTTGTTTCTTATTTTGTCCTCACAACATTGCTGAGAGAGAGGGAAGCTTAAAGATACAACTGAGGCTCTTGGCAGAGAGAAAACTTGGGCACATTGATCCAGTTCTAAGAAAAAAGAATGGCCTCTTGAGTTCTGGTCCAAGGTGTTCACTGCTCCTCCACTGAGAGCAATACTGAATCATGTCCCACCACAAACCATTCGATAGCGGTTGATGGAGACAAAGACAATGGGATGAGTAATTAAGACTTGAATTTATTTATTTTAAGTCATTTCTTGAGGTGAAATCCACATAAAATGAAATTAAGCAATTTAAAGTGAACAGTTTTATGGCATTTAGGAAATTCACAATGATATACAACCACCACCTCTATCTACTTCCAAGCCACTTCATCACTCCGAAGGAAAGCACCAATCCATAAAGTAGCATCTCTTCATTCCCCCTCTTCTCAGCCTCTGGCAACCGTTACTGTGCATTTCGTCTCTTTGTATTTACCTAGTCTGTATATTTCGTGTAGGTGGAACCATACAAAATGTGGCCTATCTTGCCTGCTTGCTTTTATTAAGTATAATATTTCGAATTTACATCCACATATTGCTGCATGTATCTGTATGCCATTTCTTTTTATTGGTAAATAGTATACATTTGTATGGATAGAACCGCAATTAGTTTATCTAGTCATGGATGAACACTTGAGCTGTTTCCACCTTTTGGCTATTGTAAATAGTGTTGCTATGAATGTTTATGTACAAGCGTTTGTTTGAACACCTGTTTTCAATTCTCTTAGGTTTATATCTACCAGTGGAATTATGGGGTTACATGGTAATTTTATGTGTAAAGGTTTAAGAAACTGCTAAATATTTTTACTTGACTTTTTTAATGGAGTGGAAAGGAGAGAAGTAGAGAGGAGAAAGGGAGAGGGGGAAAGAATTAGGACAGAGAGAGGGAAAGAACATGTTTGAAATGAAGGTCTGTGTATGTTGTATAAGCCACACTATTTGTCATTGAAAACTGTGAGAATGGTTTTCTTTCCTAAACACATAACCAGGAAAATGGGGAGAGGTTCAGGGACATTTTCTGTATTACTGATTGGTGGGGAGGGACAGTCTTTTGTTACTAATTGGTTTCACTTTTTGCCTAAGAGGTACTATTAAATCAGTGCTTAATACAAATCTTCACAGCATAGGTGTGGATCTAGAATTAGACTAAGGACATGCCTGAGGGTTAATCAGGGGAATCATTTCACCCCAGCACATGCAGTGAAGCCAGTGACACTTCAATGCAGTGGTGTCCAAATTTTGATGGACCAAATACAATTTTGTGCAGCAATTTCAATGCACTTTGGAATTCCCTGGGGAATCTTTTAAAAAATACTGATTCCTTGTATTTTACCATATAAAAAAGTGCTGATTCCTGGATCCTACCCACAGATGTTCTGATTTAACTGGCCTAGGGTAGAACCAGGACATCAAAAGTTTTAAAAGCTCTCCAAGTGATTTTAATATGTAGCCAAATTTGAGAGTCTCTGCTTTAACTGTTTGTGAAGCTCTGCCTGCTAAGGTGACAGGAAGGTTTTTTCCCTCTGCCTTATCATTTCTTTCTTATTCTCCACTCTGAGTCTTCCAATTCCGTTTAGTCATACCTTAACTTCTATACCAGAGAATATTCTAGAACATACAAAAATATAACAATTTATGATCAAACAGAGGATTACCAGGTGCTCAGAGGATAAACAGATGGGACTGCAAAATAATCAGGCAACAAAGAAACAATGTTTTCTGTTTGTTTGTTTTATTTTAGCATTTTTATTTTTGGTCCAAACCCTGATTGGTTTGGAGGTGGAGGCTGGGTAGGAAGAATAACAAGATATTGAGGGTATGGAGCTTTGAGAAGATTGATTCCTCCTCTGTCTGGTCAGTGTTACGAATGACCAAGTCAAACAACTGTGAGGTTCTCCAGGTAGTATAAAGGTAGATACACCAGAATTCCTTCCACTCATCTTTTTATTTAACACATTTGTGATCACCAGCTATGTGCTAACCATAGTGCTTGATGCAGAGATTAGTTTATTAAATAAAATGGACCAAAAATTCTGTTCCATGATATTTACAATCTGGTGCGTGGGAGAGATTAACATTAAACAAATAATCATACACGTTCTAATTACAAACCGTGATGTAAGATAAAATAACAGTGACACCTAATTCAATTCTGGGGAAGGAGTTAGGAAATGCCTCTTTGACAAAAGGGCCATTTAAATAAGGTAACCAAATTTTAACATTGGTAAAGTGGGACACCATGGGGGGGTGGGGCCTGACAACAATGCAAACTTTGATAAGCAGTTCTCGATAATCAGTTCTCAACAATTATTTGTTATTATTAAAGTTTAACATTATAAAATTAACAAAAATAATATAAAAC